>NW_013667353.1:187884-220419 GCF_000517525.1 Limulus polyphemus | reverse complement strand
ATATAGCTTAGTATACGGCCCCGAAACCCAAAAACCCCCAAACTGGCTAGCCTAATATCCCAAGCTTGCAGGATTAGGGGTCCTATGCCTGTACCATGTGCTTATAAATCCTTTGTTAATTTGCTATAATGTCTGCAGGTATACATTCTTTGTAATAACTGAAAAATCTGTACAAACCAGAATATGGCCCACATATTTTTAAAAACACACACACATAATGTATATATTCTATTTGTTAATATATCTTTGTCAGTGAAATTGTGACAAAGTACCTATTGCCATGAATCTATAAATATTCAGTTTTAATAAATCTGGTGAAAACAAAAATCATGCAATATGTTTGAAAAAAGATTATAAATAACTTCAAACTATAAATTTTATGATTTTTTTAAAGCATTTTAATTATAAATTTGTTGCAATAGATGAATAAAATTTTCTATTGTTATGTTAAAATTGGTAAAAGTCTTATAACCTAGTTTAAAACAAGACTGGG
This sequence comes from Limulus polyphemus, assembly GCF_000517525.1. Lineage (NCBI taxonomy): Eukaryota > Metazoa > Arthropoda > Merostomata > Xiphosura > Limulidae > Limulus > Limulus polyphemus. The sequence goes on along the minus strand of NW_013667353.1, from coordinate 219,926 downwards.
ACCAGTTCTGATATGAATTTTATGATGAGAAAAACATTGGAAACTATATCATTATAATGTTTGTGGAGCATGTAGTTCTAATAAAATGGATTTGGAATGTATTTTGGAACAAAAAAAATTGACTCCAGGAACCATTATTTAATAATTTTAAAACTACTATGCCTGACATGTTTGAATTTAGGAGAAAATGGGGTACAAGACCTCAATAACTCCAGCTCACAAACAAAATCTTTGTTCAGACACCTCATCTACCAATTGATGTACTACAGTATATAACAACATATCATGTAACTAACAGTACAAGAAAACTATTCTGTTAATTTACTTTAGAACTTGAGATATGTAGAACACTTGTTTTGAAAGACAAAACAGTGAAACAGAAATGATTAAAATGGCAGACTTTTGTGTGTCCATCAATCACAGTATTAGTATCATAACAAACTTGAGACCTTCTTGAAACACTGTATAGACTGAATATAACAGAAGAAATAACACAACATTGATTTGTTTTCACAGCTAACCAGTAGAGAACATTACACATATTTATGTACAGATTTCACTGGGACTGGCTCAGTGATTCTTTACTAAAACTGTTTTGAAGTTTTTAAAGTTACCAACCAATTATTGTAAATCAAAACCACAGGATTACTGAGGTATGCACAAGTTTCTGAGTAAGTTCTTCCTTCTTTTTCCATGATTACACACATTCAAATGACAGCACTGACTTTGTTCTCACGTGGTTGATTTCTTTAGGCACTAACCGGTTGTTCTCTTGGCAAATTTTGCTTGAAACAGTACAAAACCATGCACCAAAGTTCTTTATGCAATCACTAAAGTACCAGAATAGCTATAGTGTTTCTAGTAATATCAACATGATATTGAATTAAAGTTGTTGATGTTCAGAGTGGAGTGTCTCCTACATCCAACAGTTTGTAATGATGCATGTAATCCAAAAGTCCCCGATAAAGGAAGTCATACTGGCCCTGGAAGCACAGAAACGAAAGCTCACATTTTCAAGATGACAGAGAAAACAAATTTGAAAAATATCTCAATGAGCAATTAGCACGTATTCCAGCTTTAGAATCCAGTTTCTGTCGGATTTACTTTGAAAACAGTTGTACAAATAATGACAACTTGTAAACATAAGCATTTTATTTATAAATAATTTATGTCTAAACTTTTTCTAATCATAAACCTTAAAAAAATATTTGAGGCACTGAACTGAATACAACTTTTTAGCTAACCACAAGTTACTGTACATTATCTGTTACTTGTGATACATTATCAATATTATCAATTTAATAATAAGAAACTATTCCAGTTTGTAGTCGAGACTAGATGATTGAAATCAAATTGAAAATTAAGAATAATACAACTTTAAAAAAATATTTTTTTAACTCAAATGATTTGAATATGCACTTTTATCAAGGAATTTAGACATCTGATATTATATACACATGTATAAATTACACAGAAAACTCATTGGCAATTATTCTAAACATATGATTCTTCTGCTGGATTGGTAGTGCCAAAGTACCCCAAATAATTAAGTTTTTTGGTTATTAGCAATGAAATAGCACTCTTGACTATCAGTATCCAAAATCTATTAAATAATGTGTATGTAAACAAAATATTTATGAGCTGAGAAACAATACAAATAGTAATAGAACAATAGCAATAGTATCAGCCTAGATACAATAGTTCTTATTCATGATAATGGACATTTTTATAAAATACTGTTTCTAGCCATTAAACAAAATACAGTTCTTTGCTATTTCGGTTTGGAGTAAGTAAGATTATGAGATCTCTTTGTACAATTTTTGATATATTTATGAGTAATAGGGTGTAAAAAAATCTATAGTGTAGATTCTTTTCAAGAATATAACTTATATTAAATTCCCATGAAACTCATTCACAAAAGTTCCATAGCTAATTTTGTTACAGTTTTGGAACATATGTAAAAAACATCAATACAAATAACTGCAATGACATATTGTAATACTACTGAATCTCTATCTAAAAATACCTAAAGATTTTGAAATGTTTCTTTTAATTTATGTTTCACTAGTGAAAATTAATTGGTTAGATAAATAAAAGAAATTATCCACTTTTTTGTTTTGAAACAACATGGCCTGACAAGGATAATATATTACATTAATAAACTATAATAAACAATTTCAATTATATGATGCATCTTGCATGTAACTGTAATTCCTTAATTTTTTTTTTCATTTTCATTTAATACTCCGTGATTTATCAGCATTTTCCTTTTTTGTCTTTCGACCTGGCATACAAGGCACACTACAGCAATTCTACATATTTTCTAACTACTGATTTATATAATAAAACAAATGTTAAAATATTCTGAAGCTTTTGACTGAGAATCTAATATAACAATCTAATATAACTTTAAATTACTCATCAGTTCCATGCACTCAGATATGTATGTTTCTTATAAGAGTTATTGTGCTTCCCTACAACTTTAAACAAATTACATGAAATAGCTAGGATTAATCCAATGCCCAGATACAATAAAAGTGCCTAGCTGCAAAGTATCACTCAGAGACTCTGGTGTTCGTTCAATTAAGCACTTCAAAATGTTCCACGAAAAATGGAATAAATATTAATCAATAAAATGGCTACTTTTTGAATTTGTAATACAAGCAAAAATACCTGTCCCCAGTGACAGGAAAAGTTTTTAAGTTAATCTATCATTATAAATTATTTCATGGACTTTAAAAAAAGTTAACTGTGTTGAACTCTGTTTCATTCAGAGCTCCACTGCGAAAAGTAATTGTTGAGCAATTCAGTCATGCTAAGTGCCACTCTACAATAACATATGGTAAATCTACATTTTCATTCTTTAAGTTATGTTACATTTTGAAATGTGAATGATAGGATGATTAATTTCTAACAATTTTGTGTAGAATATCCTGTTTGCAAAACAAAATTTGGCATCAACATTATTCATGCCTGTTCTCCCGCCATTTCAAAAGCAAATGTAGAACTTTGTCTGTGTGTGTGTGTGCAGCTTTTCAAACAACAGACAGTCAATTGCTCAGAAAAACAACACGGTTTGCAATATATATATATATAATATAATCTAGGTATCAAATGTTATGATGACAGCAGCATTTGTATGATTGGTATTATTCCAAGCTTGCATAAAGTTGAACATAAAGAGACTAAAGTTATACTATAATAAAAGTTACCAGTTTAATTTCATCCTTTAATGTTTCTGCATTACCATTAGATCTTGGTGATTAGTGGTATTTGCTTATCAATTAATCTAAAAAATGAAAAACATGGGGTTGTGCTAGCTTCATAAATTTGTGAACTGCTGAATTATTCTATCATGGTACTTGTACCTAGTTTATTATCCTAAGTTACTTTCAAATTACCCTTTGTATGATAGATATCTTTTAAAGGTTTGCCATTTAAGCATTTTGTGAAAATATATTTCAGCACAAAAGTTTTTTGAAGATAATCTGAACATTTCTCACCTGGAAAATGAATTGCTAATTTCACTAGAAGATCATGCAGTTGCCATTTTGTTTGATTTTTAATCCCCCACTGATCTTGTGTAAATCAAATAAATTAATAATTAAAAGATATTTTACTAACACCAATAATGTTTTTATTTAAAATATATCACAATTGCAATTAGAAATAATTAAATAGCCAGTTAGCTAACTTGTTTATGTACACTGTTTGCATAGGATAAACATAGAAATTATATTCTATAAATATTTGAGTCTCACAATATTTTACAATTGCCTACCATACCCACTAAACAGACAGCTTATCTGATCTGATGATGATTTAATTTCATTTGGTGAAAATAATAAATAAAAACAATTCATGTTTATAAACATTACAACTCACAAAAACTATAGTATATCTATTAAAAAAGTAAGAATTGTAATTCTAAACAAAGAACTAAACATAAAGATACCTTTACTAAGCCTTAAGCAACCTCGAGTTATGTGACCTTTTAGTTCCATATTGTATATGCACATATATTTATGTGTCTAGGTAAGCTATTTATACCTGATGATGATAAAACCTTCTCCTAATGTCGCACATTTGTAACTTTGTTAAACTTGTAATAGTTTTCTTTGTTACCTAATAAATCCCTCTAATTCATAAACAAAATGAACACTTACAGAAAAAATAAAAAACTCTTAAACCTGTATATTTACTCTACTATGACATGACAGTCAAATTTTTGCTCTATTCTATCATATTTAAGCTTTCTTAATAGCTTTTTTCAAAGCTGTATTTTATTAATAAATAGATCAAATTATCTGATGTGGCACCATAACAAGATGGCAACAAGGTCTGTATAAAGACTAAGGGAAATGCTTTAAAATTAAGAGAGGGGTTAATATATTTTCAAGGGTTGATAGGTTCTTAGCAAAAATAATCATTCTTTGAGATGGGCAAAAAAATTATTAAAAAAAAAAAATCAGGCAAAACTCTTCAGAGTTATACAAAAACAAAAATGTGAACTTTTTAAAAATTTTCTTCATGAATTATATTAAATAAGTGTCAGAAAATAAAATATTGATTATAAGATATTTTTGAAAATTGTTGAAATATAGTTAGAATTAACTTTTAAAACTTACGAAAAGCCAGAGGAAACCCAGTCTTTAGATTTCAGGTACAATGATTTAGAATTAAATTACTTTTTAATCCTAAACTTTGCACAGAAAATGCATCATGCACACAACTTACACAATTGCATTGTTTAATCTTTAGAAACAATGAAAGATTTATTCATTTATCAGTCACCTGTTGCAATAACATTGTGTACATTTTTCCATACTTGTTATTCATGACAATGGTGCTACAAATTGCATCTATGGTGACGTAACACTGTATTAGCCTACACAGATTATTCTTATAAAGTATGGTTGACACTCTCCATAATCATTGCTCATAGGTACTCAATCATATCTGTTAGTCAATGAAATCGAAATAGCTACTAAACAAACTTTTATTTAATTTTTAAATATATATAAACTGTTAGTTAATGTATTATTCATAACTAAAGAAAAATACAACATAGCATAAGTAATGATCAGGAAGGGAATCTGGTTTGAATAAGGTTCATACATTTACTGTAGTGTTAATATAATGAGGATAAATCACAATGTAAGAACAATGTCAGGACCCAAAGAGCCCTTGAAACTACTTTCTCCATCATTACATATGCTCAAGCTGCAGGCCATGATTACACACTATTCCCCAACACCCCAATTTCCAATGTAATAAGCTTCTGCAGAGAATAACTCAGTTAATCTTAGACCACATATCTTGACCAATTTTCACAAACCCTCTACTATATGTAGACTTCTAAGTACACTAATGGCACAAAAGACCATTAAAGCTACATTGGGAGATTTAACAGGTATGGTATGTAGTCAAATGAAACTGCTGGAATTCCAGCTTTTCGGGCCATCCTTTTTACAAAAACAGCTAGTAATTTAGAGATTTGTCTCATAATCCTTCATCAACTTTACCCTATAGTTATTAAATTGCTAAGAGTACCAAAAGAAAAACCCAGCTATGATGTAATGGGTTTATGAGCTTAAGGGTTTTCTTTGTAACCATAAGCTTTATTTTGCAGATGAAAGTTTTGGGTATGGTTTCAGAGCCCATAGTGTCCTAAACACTCTGCTGTGTGAGTTTCCCATTTTTATGGAGAACAGTTAAGGCTCTCCCTTTTCAAAATGTTGTGTCCTTTAGCTCTGTATTGTTTGACAATATCATTATGAGTATATCCTACTTAATATAGAGCTGTGACATACTTCTAAAGCCATGATAACAAAGCATTGTTGAATTGTCAGTAAATTCCAAAACACATCAACTATGGTGCTTTAAATTGTATCTTTGGTGACATACCAATGCATTAGCATATGCAAATCATTCTTATAGTGTGGTTGACTCTGTGTATGATGTCATGTGATCTTGGCCTCTGACCACTGATTAAGTCTTTCTAAGAGATAAAAGAATGCTCAACTACACAAAATATAAGAACATTAACCCTATCGAGACTGCAGAGGACTTTTCAGGTGTTAAGTGCACACCTACATATCAAATTTCAAAATTAAGTAAAAAATAATAATTCTGTTTCAACAATTTTTACTTCTAAAATCTGTAAAATTTATTTAACGTAATTGAAGAAAAAAATCAAAAAGAATTTTTGACTTTCATTTCTGTGCACCTAGCTCTCAGGAGTGTCAACTATAAACAACCCACCTGTCAGTTTGATTCAGAATTCTTTTGCACATGCCAAAACATAGGTTTATATATTTTAAGAAACTATCAACCTTTGAGAATATAATTCTCCATGTCTTAATTCTCAGCTGATTTTATTTCACTTTTAGTGGTTTTAATAGTACAGGACTTTGTTCCCACCCTTTATGATGTCATAGCATGTGGCCTGAACAATTACTAATGAAGTATAACTTTGAAAATAGCTAGAATGTCTGAATACAATTGGACAGTGCAAAACAAACTATTTATGTCATTGTAGAGCAAATAAAGTATTTAGAGCAGTAATTTACAGAATCTTGAAAGAGTGACTAGCAGGAAGTCTTGTAGCAGTGAATAAAGAAATCTAACTGGAAGTTTAGAAGACTTCGGAACAATCAAAGATCTGGGAACTTTTTTATAGTTTGTTTAAGTGATTCTTTTGTTCCTAAAAATATTGTCATGTTAAATCATATCTGTTTGAAAATTTTCATTTTCATTTATGATAAGCCATCAGGTAAAAATACTAAGGTTTAGCAAGTATGGTAGGCAAAGGCACAATATTCTGAATACTCAAGTTATTATTTACTGAATTTTATCGTTAAGTTTATTGTATTCATACAATGCACATAAATAAAAGTCATTTATTGAAAATAAACTATATTTATTAGAAATAAATTGATCTAAACCAAGAATATTGGTAGCAAAAAACACAATACCTAGCCTGACAAAGGTAATCCTAATGCTATTTTGATAATTCAAGTATAAGATCACCAGTAAAGTTGAAATGGACATCAACTGTCTAGTTCAGAGTGATACTTTTAGAGAAAGTCTTGGAAGACCAATCTACAAAAGTAGCTCAGTCAGGTAAAAAGGATGACATTTGAAAAACCTTCAGTCTTCATCCAAGCCAGTCGTTAACTTTACCATGGGAACTATATTCGTACTCTGAATGAAATTGAAATTTTACCATTGAGAACATACAATACCTCATTTGATAGATGAAAACCTTGACTTTCTATTGGGTATATGTAATATATAATGAAACGTAAGAGAGAATTGTCAACAAATTGTGAAAGACAGGATGTGACAGGTGGGTATGGCAGGAGGGGTCTGATTTTCTATTCGATAGCTCTGTAACCAAACAAAATTGAATGCTATAAAAATTGATTGTTTGTTTGAGCAATAACTATTTTATAGTGTATTTTATGTTTAATTTTGTACTTTTCAGGGGTGGTGGATAAAATAGGGATGATGACATGCTAGTGGAAATTCAGGATTGTGTTAAATATTGTCTTGTAGAATTAAGAACTTAAAACTTGTATACTATTAAAATATGGATTATTAGTTAAGATTTTATGCTATTCTAATTGGTATAATATAAACAAAAAGTAATTTAATAAAATTTTGAATGTAAGACACTAAAACCTTGCATCATGTGCAATAAAGATTACCTGGAGCGATAGGGTTAAGAAGCTTCTCAAAAACCTGCAAATAATTTATATATTGTTTCTAATAGCTCATATACTGCACAACTACATTTCTGCTGAAATCAGTGATATTGACTTACACATCTTGTGGGCATAAAAGCATATTCCCACAAGAACTTCAGAAACCCTGGAATTTCATACTCTGAAAACTTACAAAAAGAATCTTTCTTAGGTGAACCTAAACCACACAATATATATGCATGTATATATTATACAATTTGAATATGAAGTTTTCTTCAATAGTATCATTTCAAATATAATTAAAAGAATAAAGTTTGTTTTCCATCATAGCTACACTTTTTAAAAAAAATAAATACAAATATATAATTTCTTATAATAACTGGCACTTACAATTGTTTGGAGCATACATTGACGTTGAGAACGGGTGTGACGTGCAGCCTGGAAGACGTCAACTCTTCCTTCTAATTTCAACTGTTGGATAAGCACACTTAAAGTGACATAGATGCTACTTCTGTCTCCTCCTCCACTGAAAGCATAAAATATTACTTACTTCTTTAGTGTGGTAACATTTGTTTTTCTCTTTTTTTTTTCTAAGTAGGATATTAGAAATGATATTACATAACTTTTAAAATTACATTCAAATTATTACTAACATTCACTGAAAGAACATCTTAAAATGAAACTACTTAAAACCTGGTATAGTATTTTTTGCAATTACAAAAAACAAGGTAAAGTTATATAGCAATGATTCCTCAACCAGCTAAACGTTTTCATAATCAAATCTAATCCTGCATGAGTTAATAAAGATTAGCCATTGAAAAAATATTGTGTAAACTCAAACTCTTTTACACCAAATAAAATATGCAATTATTTTATCATGATGCATACTGTTTTTATACATGCATAAAAATTATTAATTTATAGAAAAAGCAGCAAATTTTATTATCACTATTATGAATATTTTAAAGTTCAGTAGATTGCGACTGAGGATTTTTTTTCCTCCATAAAATAATATGTGCAAAATAATAAACCAAGAAGTGACTTAGGATTTATTTCCTTGAGACACAAATTGTATACATTTTCATAAAGAGGTATTTCATTTTGAAAATTCTTGTGGAATAAAAAAATCAAAAGTACAAATAAAAGCTGGTTAATAAAGATAACTTATTTTGTTGGTATTCTTCATAAACTTAAAATTTTACACATTTCTTTTTCTTAATTGAACATATTCCGATGTAAAAAAAAAAGTTGTCACAAAAATTATTGCCATTCATCCATATTAAAACTACTTTTTTTTCAACCACCAGTGAAAAACTAAGGAAGTACTAAACCTTTCCAAGCAATAACCTATTCATTAATATCTGTCACTTTTTTAAATGCTGCATACAACTTGTAAAGAAATGGAACTACATCATTCAAGATATTTCTTCCAACACTGCTATAATTTCAATAACTAAGCATTCTGACATATCATTTTAAACCTTACCTGCAATGTACTGTGATGGGACTATTGTTAGAATCCAAAGTTTGAGTTAACTGTACTTCTTCTATCAACCCTATAAGGTTTAAAGTACTTTCTGGCACTGCACTTGAATTAGCTGAATCTGACCATTTCAGATATTGATAATGAGTGACAATATGGTTGTCGTTATTCTGTTAAAATTGTAAAAAAAAAGTTTAGATGACTTTACTACGTAAAACACTAAAAATAAGAAGCAACCAACAACACAAAATAGTGTCTTCATAGTTCATACACCATGAGTATTTAACTGAAATGCTAACCTTAATTTTAAAACTTATTTTCTGTTTTTATGATGAGCAAACTTTCTTCTATTTAGGACTTGTAAATATAACAAAAAATACTACATGGAGAGTACCATGCAGAAAAATATATTAGCATCATATGCAATCACATACCATCCATTTAACTCTTGCTACTTGGGCTCAGTTATTTTGACTAACCTTGCAACCACCAGGTAACCATGAAACTATACTTACTATAACTTTGAAAGTAGTAAATGTATCTTCATGAAATTTGGCAAACATTACAAGTTTTTGTACACAAAAAATCAATTTTTTAATTAAGTATTTTTATTAAAAAATTTTCTGTGAATTTATATGACCCAGACTCTAATTAGTCTAAGTGCAAGATGATTTTCATGTTAAGATAAACAATTCTTTTTTTCATATTTCAGTTTCCAAGTTTCATTTACATAATCTCCAGAACCTTTTAAATGAATATCAAAAGTTTTTTCAGTAAAACTATACTTTATCTGTTATTTTCTCTAACCTAACACTATGAGAAATCTGTCCATTTGACCTACCTTGCTATCACCACAAAAAATATTAAATAGATCTAAATTATCCTTTTTTCTTTCTAGAATGACTTCAAATTGTAACACAATATTACTATTGCTTATCCTAAACAGCATCAGGCTCATAATAATTTGCATTTATTATTATTTAATTTTACCGAGCTTTGAATTATTTCTAAGTACTAAACCCATGTACCAAGCTGTAAAGAACATGGCAAATGCATAGTTCAAGTTATGGTATTGAATTATGTAGCACACATGCAGACTTCACTGAGTAATTTTTATTTAACTTTTTTCCTTTATGTTTTCATATCAAACGTAATAAGTTCCTAATATTACATTTTAGTTACTTTTATAACAGTAAATTAAAATATACATAATAAACAATAAATTTTGTACTAACATCTGGTCTCTTGCTGTTAGTGGCCCCTGATTTTTTGTAAAAATGGTAGAAGTACATAAAATAAATTTGATCTATTTCAAATATGCAACTAAGAGCACAAAATAACAACACACACAAAGCATACAATGCCCTGTAATTATAATTTAACTGGCTTTCTAACTGAGGTATAATTGCCTTAAAATAATTCACACACTGTTGTCAGTATGAGTTAGCCGTTAAGGAAATCAGTAAAAATCAAAACCTTTTCTTTCTATTGGTTATAAACAATCCAAGTTCAAATGTAAGAGAGAATTCATGACATTCTGGTTTATATCTCCATAAATCAAGAAGATTGGAGGTTATAAAATTATACTATACATTAGTAATATCTATACTATAAATGAGTAATTTATTAAATTCAGGACACCATATAAGGGTGACGAGAAAATCAAAAATGGGCAATTCAGATTGAACAAGGTCACATGATACAGACAAGTAAAGACTGAAAGCAGTTTATATTAAATTTTAAATGTAACTCTGTAAAAAGTTGTTAAATGCACATCTTGACCTATCCATGTTTAGAGGGTCAAGACATTAAAACCTTACACAACTTAGTTTTACAGACATAAAATTGAAAAATGTTTTAGCAGTAATACGTATAAATACAACAACATACAGAGAAATCTCTCCTGTGGTGACAACATGCACTCGCCTGAATGTTGGGACAATTTTAAGCACTGAATATTGATACATAACCCTGAAACTTTGAGGTTTCTTTTATACAATAATTATCACTAACTCCTAGTCTGCTAATTCTTCTGAATTAGCAGGTTAATTCAAGAAAATAATAATTAATATATGGTGTAAAATAAATAAATAAATAATACAATGTTAAAAACCCTTTCCATAATTCCGATTTGTTGTGACACAAATAAAATTGATGAAAAATTAAACTTCACTAATTTAATCCCGTTCACACTGTAACAGTTGTTGTCAAGCAGTTTGTCAGTATGAATAGTTGTCTCAACCACTACTATACCTGTTGCTTTCCAGCCAGTATGAAGAGCCAGAACTGGATATAGCAGATATAATGTGGTTGAAATATTATTATGTACTCTTTTTTTACTTTCACTCAGAAGTTCTTAATAATCATTTACCAAACATTTAATAAAGAGATAAGACACAAACAACAAAAGTTTTGACTAAGCTTACAATTATTGTATAAACAAAGTTTTTAAAGGAAGTAAAAAAAAAAAAATTCATGTTTATCAAAATCATGGTAAAAAGAAAATACCTGTTAAAGTATATTTTACCTTGGTATTTGTTACAAGAAATTCTCGCTTGATGAATAAATCTGTTTTTACTTCTTTCTGGAATGTAACTTTGATGTAATCATACTCTTGTTCTTCAGATGGCCAATACTGTGGACAGTTTGTCTGAAAAAAAAAACAAAACAACAACAATGTATAACAAATTAGTTAGTCATTAAAAATATATTGATTATTTAATTAGTGTCTTTAGTATAATTTTTCTTGGTTTTTGGAACTGAACATTTACAGCACACAGTATATGGTTCATTAAGACAAGTACAGGATTTCGGACACTGACCATCAAAGGAGTCAGTAAACCAAATGTTTATAACAATAAAAAAGGTAGTCTTGGGTTAACATCTAGTTATATATATACACACACACATACATTTTTTAAATATACATATTTCTATTTTTCACAGAAAAAGCTATCAGTAAAACAGTTTCAATAACTTTGAGTTTTATTTCAATATGTTATTTATCCAATCTTTTAAACTTCTTAAATTACCTGTTCTTCTCCTAGGTCTGACAAAACCACAACAACTTTAATGTTATGCTCTTTGATCATCCTCCAGAATTCAGTTTGTGTATTTTCTAGAGGATCCTGAGTAACGATGAAGGATAACGATCGATCGTAGCCCTAAGGGTTAGACAAAAGTATTACAGAATCTTAATCTATTACTAAAAGTTTCAGGACTGTGACTATAATAGTTTACAAGGTAATAAGGGATAATACACATTTCTAATCAATAAGTCTGTCTGTTAATTTTACTTAGAAATAAAAATTGACTACAATAAAATTTAAATGTAATAACACATGGTTAGACAAAGCAAAAAGAATGTTAATTCTCACCTCAATGAAAGATGCATTAATGTAAGTACAGTGGTCTCTGGAAGCACTTGGGGGAAGTATTACACGATTTGTATCATCTGCACCAAATATTGTACATAATTAAATATATGTTCATAGCTAAGTAAACCAAATAAAAAATCAGCCTTATATTCATTATGCTCCCCAAAAAAGTTTTATTTCAATATAAGTCAGTACTATTTTACCAAATTATGAAAGTTTCAACAAATACTGACATTTATAAAATAAGAGAATAAAATAACAGTAAATACTCATAAAAGTATCATTTTATATGATCAGGGCACATTTATGGCTCAGAATATTTAGTTTTTAATACAATTATTAATTATTTTACTGATATTTAGACTCTTTCACAGAAAACCTTTGAGGAGTAAAATAAAGTTCTTAATAAAATATTCACTGTATAAAATACATTTCAAAACAAATGCTACAAACTTACAAGGTACAATAAAATTATATCTATTCTTGTTCAAATTAATATCCATTGTTCCAACACAAGAAGTCTTGGGATCCTCAATCACATCTCCAAGTTTCTAGGTAGGGGAAAAAAAGCATGAATTCTACAGATAATATCTTTATGTTTCGTTCATCTTTCTAATCAACTTATCAAAAGAATTTATGACATTCTAGCTTCAAGTCACAATTATATGAACTGAATGAAACATTAAGCATTTTCTATAAGTACTTGCTGAGAGAACAGAAAAGAAAATTTCAGAAACTACTAGATTAATCTCAAATTATTTCGACCTATCTCTCAATCAACAAATAAAAAATAATATATATATACGGATAAAACTTGTTTAGAAATTGACAAGACACACACATAATGTAATATACAGATCATTGTTGCTTCCTTACTTTGAATTCCAACTCTAATCCCGTATTTTCAGATATGCCCGTTTTTCCTTTCAGTAATGCATAATGATCCCTTAAGTGTCTCATCTCTATCTCAGTGTCACCAAACTGAGCATGCTCCATTAAAGCTCGATAAACAAAAATATACTGTTTCTGTGGGGTTGAATAGGAGACAAAAAAATTTAATATTTTCACCAAAATCCATATTCTGACTTGATCTAAATTCATAGTAATATATATATATATTAGAAATATTTAATGTTTTATCTACTGAAAAATATCATGTGCTGTGCTGTAACTGTGCACTATATTTTAGTAATTACTTTCTATGTGAGGCTTTAACTGTTTTGTGCATAAAATGTTGTGACTAAAGACCAAAACATGGGTAAAAAGAAACCTTAGCAAAAATTCATCTTGTTTAATATTATCTCTGTTGCACAAATTTTCTGCACATTACCACTCAATTTACACCAAGTGAGTTTAACAGTATTTTTAACTCTACAGTTGGGAGTATATGGTACAGAAATTAGTAGCTGTTTTGGTCATCACTATATCTGTCATATGATAAAAGGCACTAAAATTTTCTTTCAATGATAACATGGTAAATCAGTTTTAAAGCTTTTAAATAATACAACTTAATTAATCTGCAGAAACCCTGTTTTCATTGTTAAACTGATCAACAAATACAGGTAGAATGTCCAAAAATATGTTTACCCTAGTCTCAGTTGCAAAAATGTTTTTATGAAATGTTAATGTTATAGGGTTACTGTTGGTGTTAGAGTGATAAGAAAAAGAGGTCATCTGGAAATGTTATAAACCAATCAAAAGAGGACCAAAAAATAAGAAATATTTTTATATTATTTCATATGTGTAGAATGCCCAAGCTGGTAAAATTTCATATCTTATTTAGAGATAGTTGTAATATTACATCACAATAAGCCTGATAATAAATAAATCATTTCATTCTTTACTAGCCTAAAACTGCCTAACTGGCAGTGAGGCAACTGTTTTATACGCAGTGACCGATGGTACTCTTCCTACTCATTTGGGTCAGTAAACAATAACATGATATCTATGTCTTATTGTGATGTAATATTAAGTATATAAGCAAATATTGGCAACTAACATTTTATGTTAATAATAATAACAAAAGGTTATATTCAAAAGTAAAAATTGCTGTGCTGATGAAAAGAGCCAATTATTTAAACTCTCTCAACACAAGCTCGGTCAATTTGACAGACCATGTGACCTCTTTGTACTCTTTCAAAGTCTTTATAGATTTGATACTACTAACTTTCAATACAGTGTGTATATCTTCGTGAAATTTGGCAGACTTTCAGTAAACATTATAAGTCTTTCACATACAAAAAATCATGTTTTTTAGTGAAGTATTTCTAATAATTGGAAAAAAAGATTTGTCCTTGAATATATCAAGTATTTGTTTGAATAGTCCATGTGCAGTGATTTTCATGTTCAGTTTAAAAATACTTTTATTCATCTCAAAAATCTCAAATTTCATTTGTGTAATCTCTAAAACCTACTAAATACATTTCAAATGTTTGTTTTCAGTAAAACTTTATATTTTATCTGTTCTTTTCTCTACCCTAATTCTATATGAGGTTGGTCAATTTGACCAACCTTGTAACCACCATAAAAAAACAACAAAAAATCTAAATAAATCTATATTACCATTTTTTCTTTCTAGAATAACTTAAACTACATTCATTTATCTTAAGTAGCTTTAAACCCATAACAGTATACATTTATTTATAAGTAAATTTTATTGTTTTATTGCCCTTTGAACCTTGTCTAACTATTTGCACCATTATAAGTTGTAAATCACTTATGAAACATGTAGCTCAAGTTATGCTATAGAATTACATTACCCACGAGCTAATCTGAGCTGCTTATGTGCATGCCTCTTGAAATATTTTTATTTATTTTATCTGATCTTACCTTAACTAACCTAAATAGATCTCTGTTTTTACATTTTAGTTACTTTTATAATAAAAAATAAAGATGAAAAACAAGACCCACCATCCTTCCAGTGACTACAAAATTCAATGTAAATTACTCACTATAAAATCATCATTGCTCAGAAAAACCATAATTTTTTATAGCCTTCGATTTTGTTTGGTTACAGAGCTATCAAATAGAAAATCAGACCCCTCCTGCCACACCCACCTGTCACGTCCTCTCTTTCAGGATCTGTTAATAGTTCTCTCTTATGTTTAATTATATATATAACAAATAGAAAGCCAAGGTTTTCACCTATCAAATGACGTATTATATTACTTTGTGTTCTGAACAGATAATCATCAATTTCACTTGTAGTACATGCTTCATTCCCTTGAGAAACGTAATGACTAGCTTGGATGAATTTGTAACGGCTTTTGTCACATTGTTAGAAAGCCAGGAAAATTGTGTTAGAGAAAATTGTCTGCTTTTTGCGTGTTATTATTCTATGATCTTTGGTGCATTATTTAATTAAATAAAACTTGTATAATGCACTTCTACTATTAGTATAAAAAAGTAGGGTTAAGTGTCATTGGATAGTCAACAGCAAAAAAAGAACACTCGAGTAGGTAATTTATTTTTAAAATAGAGAAGAGAAGATACCTAGAGAAAATGTGTCGTGTGTCACACTAGGGAAAATTCTGTTTTTTTTTAAATATTGCTTTATAAAATTAAGAACTTAAACTTATATACCATTAAAATATGGATTATTAGCTAATATTTTATGCTATACTAATTTCTATAACATAAATAAAAAGTAGTATAATAAAATTTTGAATGTAAGACACTAAAATATTGTGTCATGTGCAGTAAAGGATACTTGTGATGATAGGGTTAAACAATTTAGTATCCATACATATTTAGTAGATAAAATTAAAATTTTAAGTAAAAGCTATAATTGCTTGTCCAAAATAAAATACCAATAAAATAAAATAAAAATTAATGGGGCATTTAGATTTTGTGGCTTTATGCTTTTTTGATAATTCCTACAGCTTATATTGAAAAAGAGATGAAAAAAACCTTATGGATCATCCAGCCTGATCAAATAAAAACAGAACAGTGTATAGAGTTACAAATTACTGACTAACATAAAGAAAGATATTTTTTACATGGTTTGAACTGACCAAAGACTGTACAAGGTAATTCCGTGAACGTCTGAGGTTAGAGATGCAGGCATATACATTGACCTGTCCTTCTTCATCCAATTCTTGTAAGAGAGTGTCTATAGCAACAAATGTTCCTGTTCTTCCTACTCCAGCACTGAAATGAAACACATTCAATAATACAAGTTAAGCACAGAGGGAAAAAAAAAAAACTCAAGAAAAGTATTGAATAATAAGTATATATGAAGCAAATGTTCAACACCCAAATGAAGTTATCATAGTTGCTATTATAATCTCTACAAGTTGGACTGAGTTCTTAAAATGTGAAGATATTCTACCTGGTAATAGTGATGTCTTACCTATAAGATATTTAGCTAATAGGTGGTATGGTGAATCTCTGTAGTTAATTATGGGATGGAGAGGGTAGCCTTTCTTGTGGATTTTAGGTAGAACAAAGATACGTGTATGATGATGTACTGTTAGTTGTTTGACTGTTTATTTTCCAAGTTCTTTTTGATATTTCCTGAGAAGTTGGTTAACAAAATCTTCTGACACAATTCACAATGGAAACCACTTAACTTCACCATAATAATATATAAAGTAAAGGAACTCGCATGTTAATAATATTAGAAAAACACATCTGGAGAAACAAATGAATTGCCTTCTGATTGATGGATAATGTTCGCTGAACTACCTTATTAAATGTAATACTAAGAAGTTTCTACTGATGTTAGCAAAAAAGAAAAAATTCTTAAGAACTGAAAAAAACTAACAATAATCAGACACTTACCTACAGTGGACTAGTAGGGGTCCCCTGTCTGAAACATAATGCTCATTTACTCTTTTGATGAAGCGTAACAACCAGGAAGGTTGTTCTGGTGCTAAGAAATCTTTCCACAGAACAAAATGAAACTGCAGAATTTCCCGCTCATCCATGAATCCATCCTAAGAAAGAAAACTAATAACATTAGTCTTAACACTGAGACACTTAACATTATATTACACTTGGAGATTTGTTAAAATTTAGAATAAATTTGTAGCTCTACTTGCTTTAAGCATTCAAAAATATTCTTGCATTGATAATATGTTCAGTTATGTATTTCCTTTAACTTATCAAAATATTTAACTATTAAAGTTAACATGTTCCTTACCTGAAAAGGTATTTCCGATAGATAATGTTGACTTTCTAGACAATAACTTACCTCTTTACACAGTTTAGCTAGAATTCAATGTTGGAGTAGTAGAGGGGCTGGTGCAAATTTTCCCTAAATCAGCTCCCTTTAGAAACTTCCCCCCAAAAAAAGCCCATGCAGTGTGACATTTGATGATAGGGGCTTCATAGAGACATATTTGTGGGAGACTACACCTCATCTTTGCCCCCAAAGGAAAGGGGGAAGAGGTAAATTAGCCTCATATGTTGCAGAGCTGTTTGACTGTTTGAGCACACAATCAGTCAGATGGTCAACATAGTGTAATTAGAGTGTGTTCAGATCATATCTTGTGTGCTCACCTCAACTCTACCATCAAACTCTAGAGCCAAGTCTCCAGCTGTGGAAGGAGGACACACTGATGATACAATATGGCTTTGTATAGTGTGTGCTCATATCAACACAACCATCAGACACTCCAGGACATACTACAACTGCAAGAGGAGGGAACCATAGATATGTAATTTGAATTTTTACAGTGTGTGCTCATCTCGACTCTACTGAACAGACTCTGACTGCAGGAGGTCACAAAAAGCATGAGGTATGTATCAGAGGAATGACCTACACAACACTGACAGTGTCATCACCACTCCATTTCTCACCTGTGAGGATCATTTATGGTCTACCATTCCAGTGGCCAAGAAATGGTAAATGGCAAGGGTCTCCCATGCTCCACTCGATGAATGGGGGAGAATTTGCATTGTAAAGACCCAGAGAAATGCCCAGATCACCATCAGACTTTCAGCAGGAAACCCTATTTTCAAAAGCCAGTAAACGTGAGCCAGAGTAGTGGGCAGAACATTTTCTTGATACTGACTTTTTCCATGATGTCCATGGGTATGATCTGGATTGTACAACTGAGTGAATACACATACACACTCACCAAGAGGAGCACGCCACCTCACAGTAGACACAGGTAGTGCCAGGACAAATGATATGAGCATTTTCCCTTTACCTTGGCTTGATGCAGATTTTAATTATACTTTGGAAGGCAACAAAAGCTACCTGGTGGAATCCTATGAAATGAAAAAAAGGGGTTCTGAAAGAGAAAAAATACATATCCTTCTCAGAGACAATGGGGCAATTGAAGAATGGCAACCTGTGAAAGCTGAAAGCCATCAGGACACAAAACAAGCAGAAGGTGTAGAATCATCCACATGCCCACCTGGACGAGCTCATCCTAGGGCTGACAAAGAGATGCAAGAGAATGAAAAAGGTAATGAATCAAATGTGAATAAATGTGATTAGTTTGTAAACATCCACATCCTGAGATGAACCTACCAAATAGAGAGATTGACAAAACCATCTAGTAAGAGCAGAAGGAGAGAGAGAGGATATTATCCCAGAAAAAAACACTATGTTTATATGAAGAATCAGTACAACTACTGCTGTCAATCATGCATACCTGTATATGTATGAATTTATTCATATGTTAATGAAAGGATATAAGGACACTCAGTTCATTGTCAGCTATATAGAGATTTTTTTCTTTTTGTCAAAGAACCTAGAAAGAATGACAAAAACACATTTAATAGTGGTTTGGTAGCAAAGAATCTATGCAATCAAAAGACCAATGTGTGTCATTCAGTCTGTGTGTGTTTGTGTGGTAGCTAGCATGGAAACCCAATATTCCTACCGGCTAATTTTACAGTGGTACTTTTTTGCTTATACGAGTGCAAAACTGAATTATTCTATACAAGTGAAAACTATGATGTTTATGATATTAACTTTAGTAACATAAACGAACATGTAAGGAAACATATTAAGTTAATCCTTTACCTTTCTGTGACTTATAAATAATGCAATACCATTAAATTTTAATATGAATTTCAACAGGTACCTAAAAGATAAAAAATTAGGCTTAATGTTTAAATACGCTTCGTATGCGAAGCACGAGTTTACCCGTTATATAATCTATTGCAATTAGCCGTAATAGTCACTGTTACAACTTCACTGATTTTCAATGCTCTACAGCTAACACATCGTGTAAAAGAAAATAATTAAAAATTTCAGATAATATAGAAATGTGATTTAGACACATATACGAATAAAAAGTTTACAAAAGATACATAATTACAGTTGATTTTTACACACCTTGACATCATACTTTCAAAAATTCACTATTTTATCAATGCTTCTTTATCAGTCAAGAAAAAATTCAAGTTCTTAGTCAAAAATGGCAATTATCCACAGAGACAAATTGTTTATACAAAAAATGTGTACACATTTGTTTATAGTCATTCCATATTTTTAAACTTCTTGACTTTCAATCTAAATACAACTCCATATTCCACTTAGCAAGTTTTTGTTTCATTCATGTCCAACTACATGATACAAAAGCATTATTTAAAGAATTTATGTATTTAAAACATACACTCCCCTCTCATACCTATAGTATTCTACTTAATGCTGCATATGTGAAAAACTTCTTTGAGCTTTGGTTCAGGTGGCATAGCACTCTTTATTTGTGAGAGATTGAGGATTCAATCCTGTCTATATACCCATTTTTTTTGGAAACAATGTTTCACTAGTCAAATAATGTTAGTACATAATCATATGTGCAGCATACGTTTATATTTTAGTAGATACATTATGATGACCTTTTTTTATGCTACACTTGAAAACTTTTCACAAGGACTAGATAAAATAACTTACTTTTTTGTGCTGGACTTGAAACTTTCTAACTATATAATCTGAATATTTTATAGTGCTGATCACAGTTACTGTATACAACTTCTCCACTTCTTTAGGTTCATCATCAGACCAATACTGGGCACACTTAACCTTAAGTGGAAGATATTTTTCATTATTATTTAAAATACATAGTCCATCGTCAAAGAGAAAAATAATTTTACTTTTGTTACTGAAACTAAGTCACATGTTTCTAATATATCTGAATTAAGAAAAACTGGAAATAAATAGAAATTTTTAACTTTAGCTTATTATGTAAAAAGTCCTTAATTTTTTTTCATATTCATGTTTATTCTTGACCCACAATGACAGAAACCTTAAAAAACAGAACTTATTTTATTAAAAAAAAAAAGAGAAAGTTTTATGTAATCAACTCACAGATTTTATCCAACATATTATTTACGGATATTAATAAGAAAACTAATGTGAAGTAATTATGCATAAATCTTTCATATAGAATAAGTGATAACATAATTTCAATTAGAAACAAAACTTTAGAATGAAATAATCATTCAAGCTTCTCCAAATCACTCAAAAAATTGTATGTAAAATCCTTGATAAAAGCTTGTGGTATATCAAAAAAAATGTATCCATCCTTACTTTCCCATGTTCTTCCACTCCAGTAAGCATAACTATCACAGTTACTTTGTGTTCCCATATCATCTTCCAGAAGTCAACCACAGTACGTTCAAGAGGCCCTTGTGCACAGATGAACATCTTTCTTCCTCGATAACCCTGAAGGGAAGAAAGTGAAACAAATCAAACTGTGAAATGTTCATCTTGTTTAGTTTTTGTTCAAATGAAAAAAAACTTATTATTTTTGGGAAAAGAAAAAGTTTCCTCACTAAGAAAACAATGTAATAATTACATCAGTCAGCATAATCTTGTAACAATAATAATGTATGAGTATAACATGCTGAGGAGTACTGTACAGTGTGTTAAAATAAATTCAATGGCGCTACTGTTTAACACAAATAGCTATAGTGAGTTTATGTGCTATGTCATAACAGAATCTGTTGAAAAGTATATGGCAAACAAATTAAAGTGAAATGATTTCTCCTTCTGAAACAACTACTACAACATGTTTATAAAGACAATTTCAATACTGTACAGGATCTGTTGAAAAGTATATGGCAAACAAATTAAAGTGAAATGATTTCTCCTTCTGAAACAACTACTACAACATGTTTATAAAGACAATTTCAATACTGTACAGGATCTGTTATACTCATATGAATTCAAAATCATACAGAATTAAAGAAAAGTATAAAAATGTCTCTTCTGATAAGAGTGCACAGGTTATAGCACTTAATCTTTAAATGTTTTTTTTAGATGCTCTTGTTTATACACAAGTTTTGAAGCTGTCACTTTAATATTGTTACACATTGTAAAACTTTTCCAAATGTACATGCTTATACAGAAGCAGTGTGCACTTCAATCCTTAGAAATATCATTAATACTGAAATTATCTGCACTGTACGATAATAATATGTTCCAGTCTAGTGATGCCTTTGGAACTGCTTTCCTTATCACTGATCATGTTCATTCTGATGACAATGATAACCACTACTGTTTGACATTGTAATTTTCACTGTAAAAGTTTCTGCAAAAGATGGTGACATTAGTCGTAGATAACATTTCTTGACAAGCTTTTCACAGACCCTCCACTGTATATAGCTTCAAGCTCCCAAAACCATTTTCACTTTTAAAATTTCTGAAAAAGATGTAACGTCAGTTTTAGTCTATATTTCTTGACAATCCTCTCACAGACCCTCCACTGTATATGGATGCTAGTTTCCATAACCAATTTAAGCAGATCAAATGCAAATAAAAACTTCTCTGGAGCTATATAAGGGGGGCTTAACATATGTGTGTTGTAGAATGAGATTACTGTAATTCCAGTTGTTTTCTTAGCTATTTTTTTTCACAAAACAACTGTTCTAGCAACTAAACATTTAACACTAAGCTCCTACTTTTAAACATACTAGTTGATGGTATCCGTTAAACCTCTTGCTATGGGCTCTGTGGATTATGCTGACCTCCTGATCTTAAAGTGCCCATCAGAGTTTCCATACTATAAATTTCAATTTGTTTCATTTACCTTCACAGAATTTGGCAAGCTTTCAGTAAATATTACACAGCTTTTGTACACAAAAATAAAATTTTTAATTAAGTATTTTTCCGAAATACTTGTCCATAAATCCTGCCCACATGAATTCAAATCTGTCCTTTACAAACACTATATTGATGACACTTTCTTGCCATTTCAACAATCAAACCACGTTTCCAGGTTCCTTTCTTACCTTAATTCCCAATACCCCAATATAACATTCACTGCCAAACTTGAGGAAAATGATTCTTTACCTTTCCTAGACGTCAGGATTACCAAAGAAGGTAAACACTTTCCTACCTCTCTTTATCATACAATAACTTTTACTGGCCTTTACACCAACATCAATTGTTTTATCTCCAACTTCTTCAAACATAATCTGGTTATATTATTGTTGAACAGAATTTCTAATCTTTGTTCTAATTATTTTATTTTACATGAAGAAATTACCCTTCTACATAAACACATGTTAAATAATGGCTATTCGACCAATTTCCTAACGAAGATTACATGCAATTTCCTAAACAACAAATTCTGACTACCAGCCAATGTACACACTGTCCCCAAATTTCACCTCATTATCTCCCATCCTTTTATGGCTTAGCAATTCCTACCAATTAAAAAACAACTCTCTTCCCGAATGAAAAACTTCTATTCTCAGTTTCAGCTTAGAATAATATACAAATCTAGCCTCCATATTAAACACTTATTTCAGTACAAAGATCAAGTACCTAAATTTCTACATTCATGGCTCGTGTATAAATATATGAGTAGTGACTGTACGGTCATGTACAGAGTCTGTGAACATTTAGGAGTATCTAACAGAACCAACCATCCACTACTTAAACCCAGTCACTCAGCCATTTGTTTACATTCTAAAAACATAGGTCACAATATTTCATTTAACAATTTCTCTATCATCACCACAGGATCTTCAGACCTTGACCTTTACATTAAAGAAAGTCTACTCATAGCTAAAGACCACCCGACCCTTAACAACTCACAAAGCTCTTTAGATCTAAAATTGTTCTAAATTTTCACACTTAACTCAGTTGTTGTGTAATGTATATATACAAGTTATAATTTTCCTAATCTGAAAATGTATTTCTAAATATAATTACCTTCACTGACACTTATAACTATTTCTCAATCTTCATCTTTGCCATCTAAACATCGTATTTGCTTGCTCTCATCTTTATATCCCACTTGACTGCCCTCGGCAATATCTAATTTGCAAAACTTTACACCAGCCCTCACATGCCCTCTATACAGGTACTGTATATAAGCACTGTATGTCGACAATATAATCACTTTTTTGAGACCTAACCCATCTCGGTCACTAACACTGGCTCTTACTGGGGAAGAAGGGAGGGAAAGTTTCAGTGGAGGCAAGTATGTTTGGAAATACATTTTCAGATTTGGAAAATGATAACTTCCAAAAACATACACACCTCCACTAACACTTATAGCTAGAATCCTACACTGAGAAGGTGGAGGGGCCAGTGAGGGCATAGTTCATACAGAAAGCGTCTGCACATGAGAGGTGGTACCCAAGTAGGGAAAACTGCACTACATCCACAACAGGTATGCTCTATACCCAGAACTACAGAAAAGTGAAAAGGGTGGACTATTACACAAGTAAATATGATGGGCCACTCACAACCATGCAGCTGAGGTTCCATGACTCGGGGCTGGATTTAAGGGGTCATGGTACCCATATCCCCCATTTATGGCAATGGCAGTTGGACTGCAAATATATACATATCTTTATAACAGGATCCCAACCAGCAGCCACGAAATGATGTGTTTTGAACAACCGGATTGACGAAAGAAAGAAAGCAACACCAAAGTGGATAATCCTTCTGATCAACCTGAAGAAGTCCAAAAGGCAACATCCCAGGCTTGGATTGACGGGATCATATTTACCATACTTCACAGAAGGTCCAGAACTCATCCAGTCTGGATTTACAAATAGGTTGGTCCTGCTACTACCGACATCTGGGAAAAACTTTCAGGGACCAAAAAGGTGCTGACAAGAGAACCCAACATGGGGTGAAATGAAGCACAGACAAAAGTCGGGGTAAGAGATGAATAGGAGGAAAGGCATACAAATGGAATCCTGTCCTGTCTTGACTGAAAGCATCTATCACCAGAGCTTGTGGATGTGGAATAGGAGACCAGAACTGAAGGCTAGCATTCCAAAGGGTTGCAAAGGTGTCGATCATTGGAGAGCCAAACTGAGAACAAAATCATTGAAAGACCACCTGATGGAACATCCATGCTGGTGGAAGAATCTGATGAGGGTCAAGAAAGGTGATCTGCTATCGAAATCATAACCTCTGGCATGAAAAGCCAAATGATGGATGTCATTGGAATGAGCCAAAAAAGAAGATCCAAAGCCCAAAAACCAAGACCTCAAGAATGAGAACTTCCCTGACGAGGAAGATATGAAACCACTGTGGAGTAGTCAGAATGAATCATGACCATTTTCTTATGCAAGAGAGAGGAAGTCCTGAAATTATCATTAGACGTACTGCAAGAAGTTTGAGAATGTTGATATGCAGGGTAGATTCATAGTCTGTCTAAATACCCTGGAATGCCTACCCCAGAAGAAAGGCACCCCATCCATGAAGAAATGGATTTCTACTTGAGGAGGTGGTATTCAGACCCTGATATTCGTGTTGTTCCTGTCTAGCCACCACTTGAGATCTGCAAATTGGGCAAGCAAAGAGACTGTGTGATCCAAAGGATCAGCTTGCATGAGCCACTGGCCATGAAATGACCACTGAAGGGATCTTATATGGGCCTGATCCAATAGTATGAGGGATTTTAGGGAGACCCAAATCCCCAAAATAGAAAGAACCATCCATGCAGTGGAAGAAGGTGACATAAGCAAATTCCTGACAAACCCTTTCTTAGTGTGAAGTCTGAGGGGAGAAGGCTTTGCTCTACTCAAAGTGCATTGAAAAACACCCCAAATGGACCATGTATGGAGTTGGTGAGAGAATGGATTTTTCCAACCTGATATTAAGTCTGCCATTCTGGCATCGGAAAGGAGAATATGTGAATGTAGTGTGGCAACATCCCAGGGTGGTGCCAAAAGAAGTCAATCTTCCAAATAGTGATGTGTGCACAGACCCAAAAAAGGAAGATGCTGCTCAAAGGCCCATACTACTCGTCAGAAAACATATGGTGCCGAAGCAAGTCCAAACAGGAGAAGTGAAGTGCCATTGAAGTTGAAGAAAAGATTCCATGGTGACACAAGGAGGCTGTAGGAAGAGATTGAGTCGAGACAGATTGATCATAAGAAGCCAATCTCTAGTGTTCATGGTCACCAGAAAATGATGAGAATAGAATCCAGGATGAATGGGATTGACCTTCTGAATGGGTAGACACCGATGTCACTGGCACCATCCCGACCTTCCGAAGATCTCCACGAGATGCGAATGATCGATCCTTCAGAATTATCTGTTGGAGTAGAAGAGAGGCGAGCAGCCAATGATGATAAAGAAAACTACAAACATGCCATATAAAATCGAGCTTCGAAAGTTCTAGGGACTCCAGCAAACTAGTAAGGCCAAAAAGGGGGGCACGAAGAGGAGTATCACAATACAGTAGTAAGAGTGAAATGAATCTGTGAAAATGGAGATCTGGTAAGAGAGATAACAGGTTCTAACCTGAAACCCCATAGATCCAACAACAAATCCAACTGTTGAGTGTCAAAATCTACTACAGCCAGACAATGATAAGCCAGGGCATGTTGTTCTGATAAACGAGGGGAGCAAGTCATAGCAATACTCTCTCGTAATTGCATTGCAAACATCCCAGCATACACAGCAATATTAGGGGAAGAACTAAGTAATACCCCAGAGATCTATCTGAAAACAAGGCAGGGTAGATTCAAAAGCAAGGGGGTGAATCCCCAAAGCTTCAAAAACTCGGTGTATAGTTTTGCAAATTAGATAATGCTGAGGACAGTCGAGTGGAATATAAAGATTGGAGCAAGCAAACACGATATTTAGATGCCAAAGATGAAGATCGAGAAATAGCTACAAGTGTCAATGGAGGTATGTACGTTTTGGAAACAATGTTTCATCCATCCATTATTAACAACAAAGTAAACTAATGATTACATTATTATTTTATAATTTTTAGTAATAATCATCTTTGTAACACAATTTTCAGATTTTGCCGAGGATGGAATAAGTTATTCCGAAACATTCGAACCTTGTAAATAAAATGTTTTATGTTTTATCAAGCGTCTTCATCTTCATTATTAAACTTCAGTTTCCCCATCATGAATCCATTACTTGTCCATAAATATATGGAGTCAAGAGTGTTGACTACTATGAGTGCAAAGTGATTTTCATGTTAAGATTAAAACTACTTTTCTTTATCTGAAAATTGTGAAACCTCATTTGAGTAATCTCTAAATCATTCTAAATAGTTATCAAATATCTTTTTCCGGTAGATTTGATCTCTTATTTTTTTTCTACCCTTGCTATTCAGTCAATTTGACCAACCTCATGATCAATTTTAAAAAATAGGAAATAAATCTAAATTACTTTTTTTTTCTTTCTAGAATGACTGCAAATTGTCATATGAAATGATTTTTTCTAAATAGCTGAAAGCTCATAACAGTATACATCTGTTTATACCTAACTTTATTGTTTTATTACCCTTTGAATCACGTCTAACTGATAATCCTGCCACATAAGTTACAGATTACTTGGCAAATGTGCAGCTCATGCTATTGTATCAAATTATGTAACACATGAGCTGCTCAAGAACATACCTTGTGAATAATTTATTTTATTACCTACCGAGTGCCCCTCTAGTTTTTATTATTTTTCATTATCTTAACCAATCTAACCTAATACATTTCTAATTTTGAAATTTCAGTCACTTTTATAATAGCAAATAAAAAATACACAGGAAAAACAAAAAATATAGTACTTACCCAGGTCTTTTTTTTTATTGTCAACTGTCAATGAAACTTAGGCCTAGTTTTTTTATACTAATGATATTATGGTAATTTTTTTTATTTAATTAAATAATGCATTTAATAAAACAAAATAATAACACATAAAAAAGTAAACAATATCCTATAACTATCATAATTTTTCTGGCTTTTTAACTATGCAATAGAGCCTTTATAAAATTCAGATAAGCTTGTTGATATGATTCCTGTGAGAAAAACTTTTGAACTGGAAGCAAAATAGACAATTCTCTGTAGAGAAAACAATGTAATATAATATGTGAATTGATAGATTAGTTATAAGTAATGTAGTATAAAACAGAGAGAAATGTTGGTAATTTGTGTAACAGAAGATGTAATGGGTGGGCGTGGCAAGGTGGTCTGATTTTCTAGTTTATGTTTCTCTATAAGAGTGAAGGTAATAGTTATATTATAATAAGTAATTTATGTTAAATTCTGGCTTTCTTGGAGGTGTGGTAAATAAATTAGAGAAGAGAGAGAACACCTAGAGAGCAAATATATCACAATTTTCATACTAAGAAAGATTAAGGATTTTTTGAAATATTATCTTATAAAATTAAGAATTAAAACTTGTATAATACTAAAATTTGATTAATTAGCTATGTTTAGATGCCAAGTTTATTCATAAACATTGATAATAAAGTAGTTTAATTAAATTTGAATGTAACTCTTTAAAAAGGTTGTGACTTGGGTACGTTGATCTGCCTATACTGAGAGGATTAACTAATTAAGTACTTGAGTCTTTAAGTTCACAGCTAAATGTCTATAAAAAAATTAGAAATATTTCCTGTTTCAGGGTCTTTTTGTATCATCCTTCTCATTAAAGATTCCTAAAACAAAATAGCCCAGTTACCATAGAAAAAATTACAGTAATCAAGTCAGTCAACTCTGGGTGATGCAAACCAAAAGTCAATAAAAAAAGTGGAAATGTACCCTATCCCCCCCCCTCTTAGATAAAACAAATTAGTTCATGTTCATCAATACATAGTTTCCAGTTACCATACACAAATTTATGGTAATTGAGGCAGCCAACTGTGGGCAATGGAAGACAAATATTTATAAAAATCCATTCTATTTCAGGCAAAAGTCCTAAAACTAAATAGCCCCTGTACACAGTTTCTAGTCACTATATCAAAAATTACAGTAATCGAGCCAACAAACTCTAGTTGATGGCTGCCAATACATAACACAGACACACAATTTATTATTTTAATAGCAAGATTCAAGAAGCCATGTTGTTGTAACTATACGTTAGTTTCCAGTAACATGGTTAAGTAGATCAAAAGCATAAAAGTCATAAGGAGACTTGATAGGTGTTTCTTGAATAGAATTGCTGCAATTCCAGTTTCTTTCTCACAAAACAGATGTTTTGTCACTAAGCATTAAAGTCAATTATAACACAAGATATAATTATTAGAGACTACTTACTATTTCATTGTTGAATATTTTCTTACCTCAACAAAGTTTGCATTGATGTAATCTGAACCTTTAATACCATCTTCAATAGGAAGCTGGACTCGAGTTTGATCAACTACATGCAAAAGATTAAATGGGAAATAACTTTCATTCTGAATTTTCAATGCAACAATGCAAATAAAAACTGGAACATTTCACTACTGTTTCTAAATGTTTTTTTAACACAATTTTACATACAAATTTTTGCTTGTGATCATTAATGTTTTACTTCGTTTAGTTTATAAATTTCTATTACAAAATTTTCTATCAAAATAAGAAATGTGTAATCTGACACACCAGCTGAAAGCTGTAGTTTCAAGTAAGATCAGAGGTGATGTCTGATGGAGTTAACAATAATGTTTGGTGGGGATCATGAGCCAGTATGTTTTTTAAGTTGACAGTAAAGTCCAAATACATTTTTAATAGTTATTCTGTTATCATGATCTCTTAATTTTTTAAGATGAACATAACAAACAGCAACTTTCTATCCAGCTGACATGAATTTCATGCATTTGATTTACAATTGAAGTTCTTTAGAAACAACACTGTAAGTATAATTTTCTATCACATTTCATTACTGATACAGAGCTACAATTAAAAGTTAACACTAATTTGAAGTACATCAGTGTACAGATTTTTAACATAAGTTTATCACATTTATAGATAATAATAATAAATTGGGTCACAGTGTAATTCATAAAGTAATCAACAGTATTACAGAAAAACATGTCTATTTAAAACAAATGCAAAACTGTTCTGTAATTTGATTTTGAATTTTCAGACACAGTTAAAAAACATCAAAGATTTTTGAATAAGATCTTAAACTAGTTATGAATACAATTGTTCTTTTAACCTCTATATCTCTGACAATATCTAGAGTATGAAACCACTGACTCTAACATCAAAGGGATTATATTACACATGACAAGCATGTACGTATATGAGGAATGTAGACTCTACATAAAAACGTGTTCTTGTCAACCTACTGAGACTACAATTTAATTAGGTGATCTCTGCAAGAATTTTACTTTAATGTATTACTAACGCATATACTATTTATGAAACTGTGGGTGTTAGACCGTGATCCTTTGTTGTTGTTTTTTAACACAACCAAACAACAATTGTCACAAGTTTAAAACGTTGGATATTCTAACAAGAACAGCTTCATTGTCAAAGATATAGTCACAACTAGTTAAGATCTTAACTGTTAGGCAGTTCCAAAGGATATTTTAAATAATCTGACAGAAAACTGACCACTTACAAGCTTTCACATCAGGGTATCTGTTTTTACACAGGTTTTCTGGATTATCTGAGGCATGATTTGTCCTATCTTTGAATTTCTCTGGTAAGGACTTGAGAAAGCATAAAGTTTTATAAACAATAGTAAAAATGTAGTATTAAAGTATAATACAGTGCTGTAATAAATTTGAAAGTTCACGGCACAATAATGTACACTATTATGAAGCTTAGGGTTATTTTTTTACAATTAACATACTGCTGAACTGTTTTTTTGAAAAACACATTAATTATATAATTATAATATCTTTTCATATATAAGGTCAAAACTCATGAACACAGGTGAAATGCATATTATGTTGTGCTATTTCTGTAACTCTTACCTCAAACTCATGTTGAAAAAAAAGGTCATTATCTTTATGTTTTTCCACATAAGCATTTGGCAGATCATCAGCTGATACTGGACCAACATAGGACAGCTTTGATGAACGATTTCCTTGAAAAAATAATTACTTATCATTCAAATGTTTTATGAACCAATGAGTTAAAATTTACATGGGAAAAAAAAATCTCCATCAATACTGATTAAGAGAGAAACACATGATAAATATACAGAAATCCAAATTATACCTCAATAAGAAAAAAAGAAAAAAAAACAGCCAACTTATTACCTTTAGGAATGTGTCCATTTCTTTGAATAGTTCTGCGAATTAGTGCAGTCAGACCTATTCGATCTCCTTCCTCATCATACACGTGATTATTTTTTCTTCTGAAAAATATACAATTTTAGACTTTGATGATGAGAATCTACCAGTTTGACAATACATTAAGTTTAAAAGTATGATCGATAAAAGATAAGAAATGAATTACTGAAATCATGCCTTAAACATTATGTTACAGTGGCAAATATATAACAAAATAATTTAGCAATTTTGTGTTTATGAAGACATTGCACTGTTCAGGTAAGGCCTAATATAAAATGTGCAAACACATGCTATCACATAAATAATCTGAATTATATCACTTGAGAGAAAAAAACAATTTCAGTACAAGATGAGCCATTAGTTATACTTCAAATGCACATACAACTTTATTTACCAAAGTTTTATTTGAAGTAGTTATATGAACCACAAAATTATATGAAAACACATCAGCTTTCATAACCACTTTCATATTGCAATTTCAAGAAATACTAGCCTTCATGAACCAGCTAGGTCATTAATAGTTGGTTAGGCTCAAACTAATTCAAAAGGAAAGACTATAAAGAAGAGTATTTAAACACAAATTACCTCTTTCATCACTGGGATTGACCTCGTAACCACTTTGTGCTTGTTATAGTTTTCACACTATAACTTTTAAATTAGTAAGTGAATGTTAACAAAATTTGGCATTACAATGCTTTCATACACAAAATATCAAATGTTTTTATTAAGTCTAAAGGTTAATAAAGTAATGTGTTTTTCATGTGTTTTTTTTTCACACGTTGCCTATCTATCATGCAAAGTATTATTCATTTTAACATTAAAAATACTTTTATGCATCAAAACATTTTTAAATTTCACATGCAAAATCTTTATAATGTTGAGATAGCTATCAAATGTTTCTTAAGGAAAAAACTTTATATTTTATGTTATTTTCAGTAATTAATCTCTGTACGGGTTCGGTAGATTTGACCAATCTCACTACTACCATAACAAATTAGGAAATAAATATAAATTATGCCTCTTTCATTCTATAATGAACACAAATTATAACACAAAAACATAAATCTTTAAACTAAAT
>NW_013667353.1:174230-187874 GCF_000517525.1 Limulus polyphemus | reverse complement strand
AGACTAAATAGCTTAAATCTCATAACATTATACATTTATATATATTTATTATATTGACCTTTCAGCCATGCCTGGCTAACAATCGAGAAGTTATAATGACGTGGCTCATATGCACTCATGTTACCATATAAAATAACATAAAACTGACCTTTTGTCTGTACAAAGTAACTTGTCTTGGCTGTGTTTTAGTAGACTAGTATTTTGCATACAATCAAATTTCAATTATTATACATTATATATGTATATAAATTATTGCAATTTTGAAATGATCTCTTAAACTTATTTTTCTTAAAACATAGAACAGTAAATACAGAAGTAAAGCCAACAATTATCTCTTCTAGTTATGACTCTTGTACTTAGCTGCTGCTTGACGTAGGTTGCTAAGCCTTTAAAAAAATTGCATGCGGAGGATATGAAACAAAATCATAAATTACTACATTAATACCACAGAATTCCATTATAATTTAGCATGCTTAGTAACTAAGATGTAATTTAGTCTAAAAAAAATTAAATAATGAGCCAAGTTCGTTAAAATGGCTGATAATGCGAGTCAACAAATGAGATGACATGGCCTTTCACCCATGACCTGTCTCGAAAGAGTTAAACAATAATCTTGAACACATAAGTTATATATATCAAGGTAGCCTACACTAAAAAATATTTAATAATGTATAAATCAAATTTACTTTTTTAAATAATAGTTTTGAAAAAGGATTCCATAATAAAAGCATTTTCACACTTTATAAGTAAAATTATTCAATTTGAATATTCAGAAATATATATAATGTTTACTTATACTATTTAATAAAGAAACATAACAGCTGTAAAATAAAACAATACCTGACAACGCACTGGACCAAAACAAACACCAACACTAAAAGCACAAGGCCGCAAATAATCCCTAGGATAATAGTCATTAGACTTTCAGGTGATTCTGGCTTTGGGGTAGAGACTAAAAAAAAAAACAACTACTGTATACTGTAATTAGGTTTCATTAAAATAATGTATAACTTACTATCCTAAATCAGCTTTCTTGTAATATCACATTTCACATATATTTATTCAACACATTTACAAACACCTTTCATTATTTCTATGAAAATTCTCCATTACAACCACTCATTTCTTAGTGAATTAACAAATAGCACCATCATTCTAATCACACACGACAAAATCATGTTTGAATGAATGCACTACATGAATCTTAGACTACCGACTTGAAATAAGTTTAATAATTTTCTTGCTACAGAAAAATATTTGTTACATCAGTGATTTAGTATTATTATTTTCATAAATACACAACAATCAGTATTCTATTTTCTTAAATTCAAAATGCTAGGGTTTCCTTCTTTTGCCTATCTGAGCATTGGTCTGATTTTTTGTCACTTGCTCCAGTCTTTAATTCCCCACTTAATTGCCCTTGGCAATATTTGTCTCATGACACTCTCCACTCTATCCTGGTACTATATATAAGCACCTCATTCAGATAATATCACTTTATTGAGACTGACTCAATCTGCAGTCTCTAACACCAGCTCTTAGTGGGGAGGAAGGGCAGGGGAGTGTGAGAGAAGGAAAGAATTATTGGAAAGACATTTTCAATTTAAGAAAATGTTAACTTCCAAAACATAGTTACTTTCTCTCACACTACAGCTAGAATTCCACATTGATAAGGTGGAGGGCTGGTGAGGGCATTATCCATACAGAAGGCATAAGAAGATCATCCTCTTCACCCGAAACTTAATTCATGTACTGTGGGGGGAATTTTATATGATCTGTCATCACTATTGGCCAGGCCCCAACCAGATAGCTAAGGTTCCACTGATCGGGGTTGGAATTATAGGGCCATGGTCCCTAAATCCCATGTTGGTGGCTAGGGTAATTGGACTGCATCCCAGCCTGTAGCCTCAGAGTGATGCATTCCAAGCCACCTAAATCATGATGAGAAGGTAAGCACCACTGAAGTGGACAAACCTTCTCCTGAACCTGAAGAAGTACGAAAGACAACACCCCAAATTCTGAATGATGGGATCCTGTATGCCATACTCATCTGGTCTTGAATTATGAACACACATCCTCACACCCCAACCATGTGGGCAAGGTAAATTCCACTTGTCTCCAAAATTATGGGAAGGATATGGAACAAACTGTGCTCAACAAAGGACCTGGGATGAACCACTCTGCATTTGGAATTATGAGACAATGGACCCTCTTCCACGAACAATGTACTGAACCAATGTTGGTTAAAAAGAAGGGCCATGCTTAACCCAACCAGATAGCTGTGTGTCAAATCTGAATTGGTTCCCACGTAGGCTGGTGCCTCTCCTACCAACACCTGAAAAAAAAAAAAAAACTCAAAGGTCTTGGGTAGGAGAGCCCCCAAATTTGCTCTCTTCAAGGGTGGAGGAAATTCACTCAAACACTCTGGAGGAATAGCCTCTGCCCACCACCCTAGTGATTGGAAACTGAGTGTGGTAAGGACTCCCTAGCTCCACTAGTAGAATTTGGGGGTGATGCATATTGGGGAGTCCTGAGGAACAGTGCTCTGGAAACAGTGCAATAGGAGAACCAAGTTCCCTAAGCATTTAAAAGCAAACTGACTCGAATTTATTCAAACCAATGATCGGCAGGGACAGGCAGGATTCCATTATGCTTTACTCATGATTGTCCAGTAACACCTCATTTCTACAGAGCCTGTTGCAACCTAGATAAAGTATATTGAATTAGTGGTTGCTAGTGTGGAACTGGTTTGATAAAAGCATACCTGCTTGGGCAACACTCACCATAGAGTGGGATCCTGTGAAAAAGAGGTAAGGGCCCTGGAAAGTAAAGAAGAGACAAGAGTAGCAATGAAAATACTCAACCTCTTTATGATTCTTGCAAATGTGGTTAAGATAGCTACAGGGGTAGTCAAAAACACTCAGAGGAACATACTGCCAGATCATACAAATAATGTGAGATAAAAGTATTGGGAAGAGGTATATATACCAGCCCTCACAATGTTTTTCAGTAGGCGATTCAACGGAGCTGCAAAGGACATAGAAATGTGACGAATCTGATGAGACATGACTCTCAGAAGTCTCCTCGCTTTCAAAGAGAGTCCAGAATAAACGATATGGATCAATTTTCATACCCACCTCACCAAAGTAACTGGGGATAAATCCCAGGAAACTGTAGGATCCTAATGAATAAGAAGTCGTTATCTATTGCCTCTAAATATATTAGTGTGAGAAACATAACACTTCAGGGACCTAACTGGACATAACAAATGATCGGGATCAGATTTGTCATAGAGTTAAAAAATAGCAGTCAGATGATTCGGTGAAGAGGAGTTATCTCCTTCCATGGCTGTCAGTGTCTCTGGACATAGAAGTATGTAGCTAGAACGATAAAGCATCTTGTGCACACATGCAGCACAAACAACTCCGACCGGCAACATCCATAGGCCAGCAGCAACAAAAATAAATTTTAAGGGAAAGGTGATATATGATACACAAGGCTACAGGCTCAAACGGATGTCGAGACAGAGCATGTAATACCACCTTAACCCTATTGCACTGGGTATTCTTTACTGGTCACGACACAAGGTTTTTAGTGTCTTACATGCAAAATTTTATTACATTACATTTTGTTATACCAATTAGAATAGCATAAATTATTAACTAATAATCCATATTTTAATAGTAAACAAGTTTTAAGTTCTTAATTCTACAAGGCAATATTAAAAGAAATCCTGAATTTCCACTAGTGTGACCCACACGGCAAATTTTTTCTTAGCATGTCATCATCCCTATTTTATCCACCACCCCCTCGAAAAAGTATGCAATTAAATGTAAATTATTTTCTATAAAATCATTATTGCTTAAACAGACCATAATTTTTATAGCCTTCAATTTTGTTTGGTTACAGAGCTATCAAATAGAAAATCAAACCCCTCCTGCCACATCCTCTCTTTCATAATTCGTTGATAGTTCTCTCTTATATTTCATTATATATTACCAAAAACCACTAGAAAGTCAACGTTTTCATCTATCAAATGATGTATTGTATAACATTATCTTCTGAACAGATAATTGTCAATTTCATTCAGAGTGCAAATATTTTCCCATGGGAAAGTTAATGACTAGCTTGGATTAATTTGTAATGGCTCTTGTAGCATAGTTAAAAAGCCAGAAAAATTTTGAGAGATAAGGAAATTTTTCTTCTTTTTGCATGTTATTAGTCTATATTCTTTGGTGCATTACTGAATGAAATAAAAATTATTAAGTGCATCACTATTAGTACTATAAAAATTAGGCTTAAATGTCATCGACAATCAAGAGCAAGAAAAAATAAGATTAGATAAGTACTTTATTTCTTGTTTTTAATATTTATTCTTTATTTATTGTTACAAGAGTAACTAAAATCTAAAAGTACAGATATTTTTAAGTTATTTTAATACTAGATTAGGTAAAATAAGTAATAATATAATTAAAATGGTACACGAGACAGTCATAGTCGCTTGTGGGTAATGTAATTCAATAGCGTAACGTGACCTGCACTTTCTCCAAGTGATTTACAACTTTTTATGGCACAAATGGTAGTTAGACACAGTTGAAAGGGCAATAAAACAAAATTTAATTATAAATAGATGTATAAAGTTATGAACTTAGAGCTACTTAGGATAAACAAATGTAGTTTCATATTACAATTTGAAGTCATTCTAGAAAGGAAAAAAAGGGGAATTTAGGTATATTTCAATATGTTTTTGGTTACAAGGTTGGTCGAATTGACCAATCCCATTTTGAGATAGGGTAGAGAAAATAACTGGTAAACTGTAACGTTTTACTGAAAAAAAAAATGTTTGAAATGCATTTAGGTGGTTTTAGGGATTACATAAGGGAAATGTGAGATTTTTGAGAGGAGGAAAAGTATTTTTAATTTTAACATGAAAATTACTTTGCACATCTACTATTCAAAACAAATTCTCAATGTATTCATAGACAAATCTTTATTTTATTAAAAATACTTCACTAAAAAAATATGATTTTTTGTATGTGAAAGACTTGTAATTTCTTGAAGATATACACATTATATTGAGAGTTTTAAGTATTAAATCTATAAAGATTTTAAACGAGTACTAAAAGGTCACATAATTGGTCAAATTGACCACGACAATACTGAGAGAGTTAATATCTTAGTTAGGTAACTGAAATGATCTTTTGGGACAAAGGACCTGAAACAACTTGGGGAGGCTGGAGAGCTCTGGAGACTCAAATAATTTCAGTCTCTTTGAGCATCTAAAGGTAGTTGATAAGGCCACCTTACATAAGGCAACTGTAGAAGATGCAAATCTCTTGTTAAAGATCCAGATCAAAAAACGAGCTATGGTTGGCATAACCGGACGAAATGGGTTCAATCTCCTCATAATACACCAATGTCAATATGTGTGCCATTTCTGTTGATAAATGTCCATTGTGGGACTGCGCAGAAACTGAGACAGATATGTGGCAAGCTTAGAAGTTAAACCCCAATGCTGTGCAAAGGACTGCATAACCTCCATGCATGAAACTTGAGCTTCAGGATAGCAGGGTGTACAATGTTGGATCGTGGCTGCCTCAACCAAGACAGCCAAAAAGGAAGTGGAAGAGGTTGGTATGCTTGAAGGTACTGAAGAAGCAGAAACAAGGGTTGAGCCAGCCAATCCGGTATTACCAACAGAACACAACAAGAGGTTGACTGAACAATAGCTAGGATTCTGTGTAACAGAAAAATTGGTGGGAAGGCACAGAGGTGCAATCCCATCCAGTCCTGACTGAATGCATCTATAGCGAATACCTGAAAGTGAAGTACCAGGGACCAAAATACCGGTAGTCGAGTGTTTCAATGCATTGATCATCAGTGTTCCGAAACAAGAGCAAATCCAATGGAAAACCTCCAAATGTAGCATCCATTCAGTCGGGAGAATCCGATTGGGTCGAGACAACTGATCTGCTATCAAATTCATCACCCCAGAACAGGGCAAGCTAGTAGGCTGATATGATGGGAGTGAGTCCAATAAAGAAGATCCAATGTACAAAAACAAAGAAATCTGGACAGAGTGCCCTTTAATGGGAAATTTAAGATACCACCTGGAATTGTCGGAGTGAAGCATGACAAGTTCTCTCCTCCATAATTCCAGACCTTGTGACATCACCCTTTTAACAGCCACAAATTCTAAAACATTGATGTGTAGGGAAGCCTTGTAGTCTGTCCATACATCCTGGAATTCCTGACGGTTGAGATAGGCACCCGTGAAGAGATGAATATCGAGATGAGGTGGCGGTAGTGGAACAACTATAGTAGTATTGTTCCGATCTAACCACTACTTGTGATCAAAGATGTTGATCCTAAATAAGGAGACTGGGTAATTTAATGGATTGCTGTTTATGATGCATTGGACACATAGTGACCACTGAAGGGATCTTATGTGCACTCCTCCCAAAGGAATGAGAGGTTCGAGTGATGGCCAAATTTCTAAAAGAAAAAAAAACATCCAAGATGAGCCCGACTGAGAAACGTGTTGAAAAAGACACCCAGATGGACGATATGTTGTGATATAGTGAGTACAGATTTCTTAGCTCTGATAATAAAGCCTGCCTTGGTGGCTTCTGGGTGTGATGGTGCCAGCAGTAACCAGTTGTCCATATAATGGTGTGTGCACAGACCTAGGGAATGAAGATGATGAGAAAATGCTCATATGATTCTGCAGAACATATATTATGCCAATGCTAGTCCGAAGGGCGAGTCTTTAACTGCAGCACCTGACCCTTGTGCATAAAATGCAGGGTGGGACAACTATGCTATGGGAATGTGTAGATAGGTGTCGGTGATAGCAAACATGGTCATCCACAGTCCTGGCGAAAAATGCAGAGTGAGGAAGGACTCCATCGTGAACCTGGGAGGATCTGAGAATTGGTTGAGATGAGAAAGATCAATGACAAGATGCTGATCTCCCTTCTTCTTGGGCACAACAAACAGATGGGAATAAAATCCTGGAAGAATTGGGTCGACTCTCACCACTTTCCCCTTGACCAACACTTCTTTGATAGCCCCGGAAGTTACTAAATCCAAGAATCTGTGTGAAGCGAAAAAACTACACGTTGGGGGGGATACTTGTGGTGAAGATGTGAGCTGAATGACTAATCCTGATGCAGGAATCTGTAGTACCCATGGATCCACTGTAAAGGTGTTCCATACATCCAGAAATTCTTGCAGCCAAGCTCCCACAAACCCAACAGACATACTGTAGCCACTGCCACCACTGGTGGTGTTCCAACCGAGAGGAGGAGCCTCATGGATATGGGCAAAATCTATTCTGAGTATCAATGGATTGAGGGGCTGATGTTGGGTGTCGGGAAACTCAAATAGGGGCAGAACCATGATCCCCTATAGGAGCCGAGAAGCCAACGATGACAGCGATGAATGTAGATGGGCGACATCAATCCATGATTCCAAAAATTCTGGAACGGATGCACAAATCAAGGGGCAAAGAAAGAGGGCCTCACGTAACTCATAGAGGGTGGCAGCAGTTAGACAAACGCACTTCAACAAAGCATTTCTATGCAACAAATCCCAACAAAATACCAGCCAAGAGACTAGAGAAAGTGCAGAAGCTGACAAGTGAACCAAGGTAGATGCCAACAATGGACCCAACTCATCATCAAATTGATGAGCCAATTGCTGAGAGGCTTCCAACAAAATTTGGAGGGATGATAAATATCTCAAAATCATAGTTAGAATCAGACAAATCCTAGAAAATTGTGACATATTCAAGTTTACCACAGACTCCATTCTGGAATGCCACATTTCCAGAAGCAGGTCTATTCTTTGAGAGTTTAAATATGCATCCATCTAGTGGTGGTCAGCTAAACTATGTTGTTCTGACAAACGTGGCATAGCTATTCTTTCCATAACCAAGCAGTAAACCTGCCTGCAGGAATTGCAATATCAGGGGATGGAGGAAGAACTAAGTATTCGACCTCAGACCTTTCAGCCATCAAGGAAGATGCAGACTCAAAAGCAACTGGGAAAGACCCAAAACACTCGACTGAACAAATGAAGAAAAGGCTCCAAATGCAGCTGATCCAAATTCGCCTCATGAGAAGCTGACCTAGTAAAGGAAAACACAGGAAAAAATGAATCTAACTTCTCTCCAGAATGTCCAGGATTATCCACGAGTGTAGCTTCAGAGCACCCTTGAGAAACACCACTAGACAAAATATGTCTCCATCTTACTATAAATAAAGTCATGGACAGTTTCAACTAAGAGTGACTCCCCCTTCCATGACTGTTGAATGATACTAGGTATCAGAGGTGGGACAGGAGAGACCTGAAACGGTAAAATGGGAATTCATATGGTATATTGACTTGTCAAACAAAATTTTTGTATAGAAAAATCAACTAGGTAACACGTAGTACAGAGAAACCCATTCCTGAACGCTTTGTTGAGAAAAAGTGATAACATTATCTGAATGAGGTGCTAATATACAGTAACAGGATAGAGGGTGCATTGATGGAGGTGGAGAGTGTCACGAGACAGATAGTGCCAAGGGCAATTAGATAGGGGAATAAAAGACTGGAGCAGGTGAGAAAAAAACAGACCAATGCTTCGATGAGCAAAGGAAGGAAACCTTAGCAGTCCAATAATAGCTGTAGTGTGAGAAGAGGTATATTTTGAAATTACAGTAAACTAAACAAGTTTAATGAAAACATTCTTAAAATGGTTTGTGTTTATTCTATTATCTAAATCTGCTTCAATTGGTAGTCTAAGTTTTTTTACTACACTGAACAGTCTTTCTAAAAAGTAGAAACCAAAAAACATATCCAAAATAAATATTAGGCAAATCAAAATCTATATTATTGACAATTCATCAGTGGCAGACATGCATATAATCAATGGACTTTATTCTGAAATTAAACTTTTGTTTAATAAGCAATGTTCTGGTGTGAATTAGCAAGAACATTAAATATTAATTCTGTTTAATAAGCACAATTTAGTTGGCAGTTATCCACATGCTTCTCTAAAAAGCATCTAGGTTCAGTTTCAGATAATACAGATATTTATTGATGTCGAATTGAAAGAAGTCTGCTAAAACATACCAGTTTCTACTAAGCTAAAGTAAGGACTTTGTTTGGACAGCACCTAAAAAAACAAAATTTACAAGTTAATCCTTAATTAATAGATCAACACTATTGTTTTCTAGAAGTTCAACAGCAGTAATATAATAGAAAATTATATTTATAAGTATAAAACAGCATGTTTTAGTCAAAACATTCTAATACATAAAATTAAATAATAATGAGAAAACTCGGAGCACTAAAGATCCTTATTAAGTTTTCTTTTTCTTGTTTACTGACATCTTAAATACTCAGTCATACTGACTACTGCATTTTATTCTGCATCTAATCAACCCTTCAATAAATCTAGCTTCGGAAAAGTTCAGTAAATTTTTTAGAAATAATAAGCTGCTCAACACTTAAATCAAAGGTTACATAGAGGTGTAGTCCTGCAACCCAAGGACACCTAACATGTTCATTAGAATCAAATTTTGTCTTATCTGTTTAAATCTTGCATATTTTCAATCATAATTTAATAACTAAAAAGAAATGACTGATAGCAACAATATACAGTAATTTTAAGTAATGAAAATAACAATTATTACTTTAAACAGAAAATAATTTGGAGTGAGCAGCATTTTGACTCACATTTGACCATTAAAAATATTTTTTGGTTGTAAAATAATGAGAAAATGACAGAAAGGGGAAAAATTAAATAATAAATCTCAGTTATTAATAATAATTGAAAATAGTTACTGTACATGTCAGTCTAAGAATAACTACTGTAAGTTAAAGAAACAATGATCAGTATTATAAAAATTTGCATGCAACTATAGATAATGTATTTACATTAAAAAAAATTAAACATTACGAAAATTAATCTGTTGTTTTATGCGACACTAACTGATGCTAATAAATTGACTAAACACCCAGCTTTATGAGTCATCATTTAAAGCTTAGGGCTTTGCTTTTTCTTATTTACATTAATGATATTTATAGGAGCACAATTAGTATAGTTTGTAGATAATATTAATAAACTTTTGGGTATTTCCAGCTGTACTGAAGATGTTGAGGTTCAACAGAATGACTTGGATCAATTGATAAGTTAGATAAATATTTGGCAAATGACCTTCTAATTATATTAAGTATAGTAATACATTTGCATTAAAAATTTTACAAAGGTGAGAAACCACTCAACAACATAACCAATTAAAATAATCTTCGCAATGTGGCTGATACGTCACTCAAGCAAATGAGGCAGTACTTTCTTGTTAGTAGTAAAGCTAATAGAATTGGTAGGTATATTTATAGACAGTGGTTAGAAATCAGAAGAGGTAATTATATCTATATAAGTTACTAGCTAGGCCTCACTTAGAATACTGTGTGCAGTTTGGTCTCCTTATCCAAGAAAGGGTAGGAATTTACTGAAAGGGGTTCAGAGAAAGGCTAATAGGATGGAATGAGTTACAGGGATAGGCTGCAATTTTTTGAGAAAAGAAGTTAGAGGTGACCGTATTGAAGTTTTATAAGTTTATCTGGAAGAATGATGTGAAAAAGGCCTCTGATTTTTCTGTGCAGTATTCTAAAGACAATAGGATGAAAGGAAACATCTATATATTAATTACACACTACTAGTATAACACATGGTTTAAAACACTTTAGTTTGAAAGAAACTTAAAAGATTAGGACCTGTTTTTTTCTGGAGCAATAAAAAATTAATGTATTTATTCAAGTGTTTAAATTGTTTTCTTCTGCAATTTTTGTGGCTTGTTAGTGTGTGTGAAATAAAAACGTTTGGAATTTAAACTTAAATGTAAGAGAGAAAAGTTTAAGCTTTTAAAGTCCATATTCATGTTAATAGAAACAAAACAAATATTACCTTAAAAATGTACAAATTATAATAAATATATTATGAAATTATTCAGTTTTTTTTTGCTTTAATCAGTGTACACTGTGAAAGGATGTGTCAATCCAACCAAATAAGGCTTTGCAAAAAGCAGACAGGTGCAGAGCACAAGTGTATTAGGTTCCGACAATAACTATTAGTCTAAGCAGGTTGTAACTTGTAGTCTTTAATCTCCACTGCATTATTAATAATACTAGTGGTAGAGCGAAATCGAGGTATAAGGATTGCACACATTCATGCAAAGTATCAGTGAAACTGAAACTTTTTAATGATGTATTTCACATGAGTTAGTGACATGGGAACCAAGTCTCAAAAAGACATCTATTTTAGTCTAAAGACAATCATGTTAATCGTGCTATTCAATTTTACTAGATTAAATGAGTTTTGAGACTAAAAATGCCTCAAAGGTAATTAAGCCATGTTATTATTACTATATTACTTTTATTTATTAGCACAAATATTGAGCTATGTACCACTTTTTACAATTTGACACAATGTTGTACCAAACTATCATAACTTAAATGTTAAGCCTTAAGGCGAAATGATTTAAATTCAAGTTTATTTTAAACTAAAATTCGTGCAAAATGCTAGTTACTAAATAATGAGTAAATTATTACAATAATACCATCAATCTGTATACTATTATATATTACTAGTACTAGTTACTAATGGTAATATTACTTCAGTTCGTGTATTAGGCTTAACGATGTTATAGAAAGCTTTTATACTATATAATGTAGCACTCTTAATTCGATCGAATAATTATTAATAAATTGTGACTATAAATAATTATAAAAAATAGATCGATGAACTAAATCTAAAAATCATAAATAAAACACTTGGGATTATCAACAAACGTCAAAACTCAATACCAAATTATTTTTCGATGTTACTGCCGTTTGGTGTTAAAACAAATACAATATATGACCTATTGCGAATATTTTTACTAAGATTAAGAACGTTTCTATATATTAAACAGAACCTTCGAAGTATTGAAATGAATATAAAAATATGAAACAAATACTTATTAATAATGTGACCTTAGTTTAGTTCCTTTATCTAGCGAAAATGTTTTTATGTTAATTGCTAAAACTGTAATGTTAATATATGCATTGCAATTATTTTCTTATTTTGTCAATAAACTACAAATTTATATACCGTTCCATTTGGACCAGTAATTTTCAACTCAACGTAGCCTGTGTAATTTGTACTGGGAGCGAGTTCACCATCGTAAATATTTTCTTGTTCAGCTGCAGGATCTAGCTTTTCTTTTCCCTGCAATGTTGATCTTTCAGATCGTACATTGGCGTTAGTGGGGTGATCCGAAAATTTATCACAGACGCTGTGACGGCCATCTCCTATGACAACTTCACTGACGAAATGCTCACTTATTATAGGAAAATTTAGAAAA
Source organism: Limulus polyphemus (assembly GCF_000517525.1). NCBI lineage: Eukaryota > Metazoa > Arthropoda > Merostomata > Xiphosura > Limulidae > Limulus > Limulus polyphemus. The sequence goes on along the minus strand of NW_013667353.1, from coordinate 175,479 downwards.
ATCATAAATTACTAAATATTTTGGAATGACATAAATAAGACAGTAGTGTGAGCCTTAGTGTTCACAGTTTATCGTAAATTATATAATTGATAATAATAGTTACAATAACTTCACACTCATTTATTTTAAAATATTATATATTCATTGATACACAACGTTGTCATGTTACACAGTTTGATATTTTCCCATTTTCCATGTTCTAAAAACAATTTAATTCTGATAAATATAACTTTAAGAGTTCAAATTCTTCGCTTTAATGCATTTCACACGGATTATAATTTTTCACCATTAGTATAAACTTGTGACACACCTTGTGAATGCTTCAGCGATATAAGCTCCGAGACCTTCCTCCTTGTGGACTTTGCTGTAAGTAGAGAGATTAAGTGCACTTGGTTCTGGAGGGAGTGAAGAAAGAGATGCTCCTGGTTTCATCTTTATAAGTATAACCCTGTAGCACCTACAGGACAGAGTATAAGAACTATACAACATAACGTCATCCGTTCATTTGCTTATATGTTATTTTATTAATTTTTTTTTAGTGAAAATCTACTTTTCGAAGACATATTATTTTGCTTGTATGCACACTTTTCACATAGCATTTTATTTTGTCTTGTGGTTGTATTATATGGCTTGACAGTTGATAACGAGGAACCTCCTTTTTAGAAAATAAAAGTTGTGAGACGGCTTGACTGGGCAATGAAAACCTTTTTGATAAATGTACGACGTTTCGACAAAATTTTGTCATCCTCGGGTACGTTTATAATAAAGTTTTTCATTACCCAGTCAAGCCATCTCGCAACTTTCATGGCTTGATAGTCTTCTAAAGCAAGGCGGAATGATATACACCACTCTCGCAGTACAAGATGTATATTACTATCCAGAAAATATATACAAACAGAAATATTTTAATTAATATAAAATAATGCACCGTCTTGATAGGTATTCGGACACCCCGTGCAAAGATGGAACTGTCTACCCAACACATGCCTGTCGTCACAAGAGAAATTAGATTGAAACAAATTACAGACAAAATATCCAAATTTCATTAAAAACATGCGTACCTAGGACGCATTACAGCGCATTTTTTTCTGTCCCGAAATGCTATTGAATATAGATTGTGCATTTACGACTTAACACATGTTAATGAGAACACTGCAAACAAAAACGATCAAACCTTTTTTTCAAACTATTGCGATCACAAAAACAACAGATAATTATAAGTTTTATGAAAATAATATAACATTATATA
>NW_013667353.1:171739-173230 GCF_000517525.1 Limulus polyphemus | reverse complement strand
GGGGGGGGTATATATAATAGAGAGCTAAGGAGAAGTCGATGTAGTTTCAATGAACAAAGTCTGACTTATGTTTCCATTTCAACGTTCAAATATTGTTTGGTTAAAGTTTTAATCAAGAGTAATGTTACGACAGCGGAAGTCACGTGACGCTGGTAACATGTCATGAGATTCTTGAAGGATCTTGACTTTTTCTGGCAATTCTAGTCTGTTCTAGGCAAATAAAGCGGAGATATGATTGCAGATAGATAGATATAGAGACAGATAACTGAGTCAAGCAGCGGTAGTGACGGTATTATACAGTGTGTGTTTTGTTATAGAGATTGCAAACGTATTGACTGTGGAAATTCTGTGTATTGGAAAGTTGTATCGAGAAAGAATAAACTAGTTTTAATTAAGAAAGGACTTATATCACTGAAGTTTCTCGGAAAGAATTTCTACGGATAATTAACAAACAAGCAGATACGCAACAAATTAGTGTCAGAGAGTGGGAAGGAAAAAAAAAGAAAACCAGAGGTGGCAAATCAAACTCCAACTTAGCAGATTTGATGGCAGCAATACAAAAACAGCAAAAAAAACAAGAAGAACGAGAAAATAAACAAGAAGAGAGGCTACAGCAGTGGTTGGAGGAGAAAGAAAATAAGCAAGAAAAGAGACTACATCAGTGGTTGGAGGAGAAAGAAAAGAAACAAGAAGAACGAGAAAAGAAACAAGAAGAGAGATTACAGCAGTTGTTGAAGGAAAAGAAAATAAACAAGAAAAGAGACTACAGCAGTGGTTGGAGGAGAAAGAAAAGAAACAAGAAGAACGAGAAAATAAACAAGAAGAGGGACTACAGCAGTGATTGGAGGAGAAAGAAAATAAAGAAAATGAAGAAAGTCTCCAACAGTTGAGAGAAAGCCAGCATACACAAACGGAAAATATTAGTAAATTTCAAAGTGAATTAAATACATTAAAGGAGGGTTTACTGTCTTTTACACAAGAAGGATATATTAGTCATGGACCTAATCAGCCTCATACAACAGGAAGCCGCTTCCAGACCACGCAGACATCTTCAGTCCTGTCAGAAGTCACATTCCAAACATGAGTGTCAGCAATAGGGGTGATCTAGTACAAAGAAAGCCACAGGAATTCGATGGGAAGGCACCATGGGAAGCATATAGAGCACAATTTGAGCTCCTGGCAGAAATGAATGGATGGACAGAGGAGCAGAAAGCAGTGTATCTGGCAACGAGGCTGAACGGACATCCACTGGAAATACTTGGACAGTTGTCAGCAGATGACAGGCACAACTATAGAACACAGGTATGGAACTCAAAATCAGTCCGAAGTTTACAGGGCTAGGTTTAAGACTAGAGTCCGTGCTAAAGGGGAGATCCTGCAAGAGCTGGCACAGGACTTGGAAAATATGGCACACAAGGCCTACCCAACTGCACCACCTGATGTCCTCAAGCTGTTGCTTAGGGATCAGTTTGTAGACGCCTTGGACAGTCC
>NW_013667353.1:145450-170814 GCF_000517525.1 Limulus polyphemus | reverse complement strand
TGATGGATTATTTCACCAAGTGGCCTGAGGCATATGCAACACCAGATCAGGAAGCTACAACTGTAGCTTCGGCTGTTAGTGATTTCTTCGTCAGGTTTGGTATGCCATACAAATTGCATTCAGATCAAGGCCATAACTTTGAATCAGCTGTGTTCCATGAATGCTATAAGTTGTTTGGCATACGAAAGACCAGGGCAACGCCACTTCGCTCACAGTCTGATGGGATGGTAGAAAAGTACAACTGGACACTGGAACATGAATTGGCAAAGTTTTGTAATAGCCGCCAAGATGACTGGGATGCCTTACTCCCTCCACTGTAGATGGCCTATAGAACAGCAAAGCATGAAGCCACTGGATACACTCTAGCAAAGCTGATGTTTGGTCGGGAACTTCGGTTGCCAGTAGACCTGATAACAGGACGCACACCTTACGAAGAGTTGTCTGAAAATGTGTCAAAGTTCGCGAAAGTGTAAAGGATGGATGATATTCACCATCAAGTGCGTTCAAACTTGAAAACGTCTGCTGATTCCATGAAGCTACGTTATGATAAGAGATGTACTGAAGTCAGCTTTGTACTGGGAGACAAGGTGTGGTTGTATAATCCAAGAAAGACCAAAGGGAAGTCTCCCAAGTTGTCTTCTCCATGGGAAAGCCCATATGATATAGTGGATTGTCTCTCAGACATGACTTTCCGAATGAAATGTGGTCGGCGAGGTAAGCCAAAGGTGGTGCATGGCAACAGGCTTTGGCGCTATCACGGTACAGGACATTTCAGTTGAAACGAAGTGAACAATGGAACAAATGACGCTACTTAAGATGTATCACCTGAAAAAGCCACTGTCGAAGAAGAAACTCTACCTGGTTTTGAGAAGGAAAACAGTGAAGCCGTTAATGAAGTTACTACCACTGATGTGACTGTTACCAATAATGGGACATTTCATGATGGAGCAGATGAACCCCACGTGAAGCAGAAGCCAACGAGACGGAGACCAGTACGGAAGAAGATACGTCCCGTAAAACTAAGAGACTTTGTTGAATTTTAATTTTGTGTTTGTAAATTCTGTACATGTAATTAAGGTGTTGTTAATTATCTATTGGTTTAATATAAGTGGCTATTGTGTGGGACGAACAATACTAAGGAAGGGGCAGTGTTACGACAGCGGAAGTCACATGACGCTGGTAACACGTCATGAGATTCTCGAAGGATCTTGATTTTCCTGGCAACTCTAGTCTGTTCTAGGCGCCCTCTTTTTTGTATATAAGCCCGGTAAATAAAGCGGAGATATGATTGCAGATACATAGATATAGAGACAGATAATTGAGTCAAGCGAGCGGTAGTGACGGGAATACAAAGTGTGTGTTTTGTTATCGAGATTGCAAACGTATTGACTGTGGAAATTCTGTGTATTGCAAAGTTGTATTGAGAAAGAATAAACTAGTTTTAATTAAGAAAGGACTTGTATCGCTGAAGTTTCCCAGAAAGAATTTCTACGGGAAATTAACAAACAAGCAGATTCGCAACAGTAAGGAGTTTATTTCGGATATTTCGCGCAAAGCTATGCATGAGCTATCTGCGGTAACCGTCACTAATTTTGAACTAAGAGACTAGAGGGAAGGCAGCTACTGAAAGTGCCCATCACCAACTTTTGCACTATTCGAATAGGAAAGTGTGTTTGACCTTAACTATTATTTTACACATACGGCTCCAAAGTGCGAATAATGATTTTACAGCAAAGGCAACCACCCTCACATTTACAGTCCAATACGCTAACTATTTGGTAACGTCCGGCCTAAGTATACGGAGATCGTTTATTTTAGTGTAAACAAGAGTGAGGCTAGGCTAGTTAGAAATATGGTTATTTTGCGACCAAATAACTTGTTCTAATTCACGAAATAACAAAGATTTTGGAAGTTACTGTGTAGAATTACGAAAACTACAACAAGTTAGTTATGATATGGTTCTTTACTTATCTGTATGTTACCAAAAATATCAAACTATTATTTTTCAACAAGATCATGAATTACCTCTCAATTTCCATATAATCATTCTAATTGGTACAATAGAGCGCTATGCTGGACTGTTTCTTTAAACCTGGTGGTTAGGGATATGTGAGTCAGTTGCTACTATTTTTTTTGTAAATCCTTGAATAGTGGGCAGGTGTTAAAGCATTGGAAGTTAACTAATATCACTCCTCTTTTCAAGAGGGTAATAAAGATTGTCCCAGTAAACATAGGCCTATTAATCTTACATCAGTTGTGGGAAAAGTTTTGGAAAATCTTGAATTTTGAATTTTATTGGATAATCAACATGCTTTCATTAAGGGAAAATCTTGCTTTACAAATTTTTCGACATTCTTGGAAAAGATTACTGCTTATGTAGTTGAGGGTAAGGGCGTAGATTTGTTGTGACTGAATTTCCATAAGGCATTTGACAAGGTGACACATAAAAGGCTTGTAAAAATTATCTGTACATCTGGAGTATTGTGTTTAGTCTTGGGCTCCTTACCTTAGGAAGGACATTGAATTGTTAGAAAGGATTAAGAGGAGGGCTACTAGAATGGTTCCTGGGATGGAGGGGTTGTCATACAAGGAAAATTTTGAATTTTATTGGATAATCAACATGCTTTCATTAAGGGAAAATCTTGCCTTACAAATTTTTTGACATTCTTTGAAAAGATTACTGCTTATGTAGTTGAGGGTAAGGGCGTAGATTTGTTGTGACTGAATTTTCATAAGGCATTTGACAAGGTGACACATAAAAGGCTTGTAAAAATTATCTGTACATCTGGAGTATTGTGTTCAGTCTTGGGCTCCTTACCTTAGGAAGGACATTGAATTGTTAGAAAGGATTAAGAGGAGGGCTACTAGAATGGTTCCTGGGATGGAGGGGTTGTCATACAAGGAAAGATTGAAATCTCTCAAATTATTTTCTCTTGAAAAAGAAAAGTTACAGGGGATCTGATTGAGGTGTTTAAGATTCTAAAGGGAATTGATAGTGCTGATGCATCATCTTTTTTCATATTTAACAATGAGAATAGTAGGACTAGGGGACACAAATATAAAATTTGGTAGAGTAGTAGTCATCTTCAGCGAAGAGAGTTTTATTTTCTAACAGGGTGGTTCGGGCCTCTGGATTGGGTTGCCTTCGTATGTTGTGGAGGCAGTAAAGTTAAATGCATTTAAGAGAAAGCTTGATAATTAGACGAATGATAAGGGCTGGCTTTAAGATTTTTATTTTATTTATTTTTGTAATTTATTTATTTGATAGTTTTAGTTTAGTTTAGAGGATGGGACAGCCGAGATGGACAAATATGTATCTTGTTGTTCCTAAACATTATGTTATGTTACTGGGAGAGAGTTCGTATCCTGTCACCGAACATGCTCGCCTATTCAGCCCTGGAAGTGTTATAATGTGTCAGTCAATTCCACTATTCGTTGGTAAAGAATATTTCAAGATCTGGCAGTGGGTGATATTGACTAACTGCATTCCCTCTAGTCTATTGCTATAAAATTAGGGTCGGTAAGGGCAGATAGCCCTCGAATAACTTTGCGCAAAATTCTACAAAACAAACATTTCTCTTTGAACAACAGTCTACAAAAACAACGGTGCTATTTTCGTGAAACGTTTTTGTTTAAATGTTCAAATACGAATGATTTGTCAGACAAAAGAGGAAATTATTGGTTCAAATTTAAAATTATCGTTATCTCATGTTAATGACTGATTTATTTCGTATACAAGACTCTAGAAATGGCCAACAAAGTGACTATCTTCGCTACCTATCTAATTTGAAAGTAATCACAAGTGAAACATCAGAAGAAATGACATTAATCTTTTCACCATTAGAAATGTTCGAACACTTAGTAATGAAGACAAGTGAGTTTTAAGATCAGATTAACTGAATGATTTTTTATTGAATCGACACTTTCTAGATGGCGAGATTGATAATGCTTTTCGCTGAAGTGTACTTATAGCAATATGTCAAGTAAACACGCCAGTAATTATTATGTTTTCTCATTAGTCACGATCTGACACTAAAGAACATTCGCTGACATTCAGAAAATCTGTTATAAATATAACAGTATCAGTGCTTATTTCCAACTCTAAATGGAAACAAAAACACTGAAAGTTTATTATATTGAAATAACATTGTAATTAGGATCCAAATGTTTGTAAGACTAGGTAAAATAGTTAGTCAGTATTAAATGTATGATAATCCAAAGGTACAAAGGTAATTCTATAAAAAAATCTTGTTGAAAAGATATTTATGAATTGAAATGAATATTTCAATTAATCATTATTTTCTCTGTTCTATATTTTTGGGTAAGATAAAATATATTAATTACCTCTGTATGTTTGTTCTCTTTCAGCACATAGCTGCACTGCAGACTGTGTGCTGCACCCATAGCGGAGATGGAACACCGACGTTCAGCGTTATATATCATCATGTTTACCGTTGAATCGAGGGAAGACGTCTTAATTATTAGTAGTTTTTATTTCTAAGGCATTTTTGTTTTAAAACCTTTCGAGATTAGTCTAATTTAATAATTTATAAAAAAATGTACTTTATATTTCACCCAAGTCCGTTAGTTTATCGACAAATACCTCTGCCATGTCTCAATACTAACTTTACGCTGTACTATCTTTTTTTATTTGAACTACTTACAGCTTGTATAAAATGTATTTTTAATATCATATACCCATTTTAAGAAACGATTAAAGGATGTGAGAGATTTGATTTCTAGCAGAATGAGAGATAATATTTTGTGCCAGTGTCTTAATATTGTCATATTTATGCCCAAGAAGTGGTCTTCAACTTTTTGTACATAAATCGCATATCAAGTTGATAAATCTCCTACTTGATAAAACTAGTAAACATTAATTCAGGAACACCTCGATATCTTTATGAAGTTGTTTAGTTATTTTTGGGAATTGCGGAATCCAAATGAAAAAAAAACAACAACAAATTTAATGACTGTGATTTGCTCACAACCAAAATATACAAGCATCATACAACCTATAAATGAATGCTATTTCAGTTGAAAGTTTCCAACAGTGTTAACTATACCGCTGCCAATAAATGAAAGTCTAATGTTCTATATAAGGACTTGTTTAATATGCAATAATAAATTCAACTTAATTATGAAAATGTTCGTACATGGATGTATATGTTTTACAAATTTATGCATCAAACACTATTAGTCTTAAACTTTTCGAATGGGTAGATGAGCGACAGGAATGGGTATGTTTTGAAAAATCATAGAAAGTTATGTTCTGTAAAATTTGAAACTAATTCCCGTGTGTTTGTGTGCATGTGGAAATACAAGACTACTTTTAGAATTGCAAGGTATGTCACCTCTCACACACACACACTAAAAACACTGTATGTTAGAAAATATATATAAAACGTTTGGAAAATATATATAACAGAGAACATTGAACTACTGTAAAAACTTACAGTATATAAAATGAGAAATAACAAAGTACAAGATTCAAAATCAGTTAGCTGCTAAATTAACCCTTTAGAATTATTGTTTCAATTAACTTTTTTTCTTTATTAATCTATGAAGAACTAGCGAGGCCTATTAATGGGTTTCATGTTTGTCTATTCGGAAAATGTAAAAAACTATTTAAGTTAGAAATTATTGATGTAAAACCTACGGGCGATAACTTCGAATATAGCATGCTTAAGTCAAAAGAGGGCGACTCATTCTTATATGTTTGTTTATTGAATTTCGTACAAAGCTACACAAGGATTATTTGAGCTAACCGTCCCTAATTTTGAAGTGATAAATTAGAGGGAAGGAAGATAGTCAACACCACCCACCAACAGCTCTTGGGCTACTCTTACAACGCACCCATGGCCTCAAAGTGTTAATCACTATTTTTTTAGAGCCTTAGATTCAAAGTCTAACACGCTTGGCCCTCTTTCGTATATGGAAATTTATTCGAGTTCTTTTCTTGTATTATCTATTGTATGTAAATCATTTTTGTATGTATTTATTTCTATAATATTTGCAGCTTGCTGTTAAAATACGTTATCAAGATAGGTAATCAACAGTATACATGAGTGTATGAATTAAATCACCCCGATTCGGAACATAGCAACAGTTGAAATAATTTTCAATCTTTACTGAACGAAAACGTGATGCTCAGCAGTTCATTCACGAAGCTTATTGAAAATATATAGATGTTTATTAGAAAAGAGACTGACAAATTTAGCTAATATAATGCACTATATCTGAAAGTGGATTTTTTTCCACCGTAAGATTGTTCAGGAATAAATTCCAAGGAATTTGTTAATTTTGTTTTAACCTTTTGGTACACGAAAGTACTTGCACGACCACAAGCGGATCAGGGACACAAAAACTGAGTTACAAGTAACGTTGCGTGAGGATGAAATACACCTTAACTCATGGATATGTTGCTCTCATGGGAAACCACGGAAAATATATTTTTACGAACTCTGAATAGAACAAATCACACTGACCCTTACTGCATCAAACGGAGATCCTCATGCTTCCAAAAGAATGTTATAATAGGGATTTCATGACGTTCTTAAATTGCAAAAATTAAACCTACTTAAATTAGACTTGTTTAGAATCTCAAACTTTGTTTGATAATTTGCTTTTCAGAGTTAAAAACTTTTTAAAAATGACGTACAAAATTACAGAACATAGTAAATAATTCATATATATATATGTCACGGAATTTAAAGTTTCAGAGTAAGTCTCCCTTGTCTAGCTTCCCAATAAAAATAAAATAAATAAACGAAACACAAAACTACTCTTTCCCAATTGATAAAATAAATATCTTACAAATTCTGCTACTGTTATAAGTTAATTTGAATTTTCCAATTTAATTCCTCTAAGCTTTTCAATACATAAATACTTTAGTAGAAATTAATGACATATGAAGTATGCAGTTAAGGTGTTCATTAAAACTGGTTTGTGAATAAGCATGCGTTTATACAATTAGTAATTTAAATTTAAAATCAAAATTACAATTTTGTAATAAATAATTAAAAACAGCGTTTTATATTTACACAATAAAAACTTTATTGAAGCCGTACGGCTTCCACTTTAAAATATCTCTCTACAAGTACGTGTTTCAACGTGATCTACGTCATCCTCAGGAGTAACTTACAAGACTATTATATACTTTCCCCTTGTCGCATTACTTCATTGTTATTTACATATTTCCATACAAAAAATTATGATGTATCTCGCCATACATCAATTTATTGAATTGCTGGTCCTTCATCTCTATTTAATACTTGTTTTTGTTTTTTAAGTATGAACATTACACTATTTGTAGGATATATATATGCATGGTATAATTCCTCCACGAACTCATCTAAGGCTCGTTGTTTATTTTTGGATTTTCGTGCAAAGCTACTCAAAGGCTATCTGTGTATAGTCGTCCCCAGTTTTGAACTTATAGACTAGTGGAAAGGCAGCTAGCCAAAAGAATTCATCGCCAACTTCTGCGCTAATTTTGTCTGACTAAATCGTATAATATATTATTTCCCCTATAACTTATAATGCATTGAAGACTTCAAAATGCAGATCGCGTTTTTGTGGCATTGAGACAGAAACCATCAATCATCGGAGTCGAATTCAGGCACACTAACCACAGTAAGACACACTATATTTTATTTCCTGTAGTGGACCTGGCATGTCCTGGTGGTTAGGGCACTCGACTCACAATCTGCGAGTCGCGGGTTCGAATCCTCTTTACTAAACATGCTCGTCTTTTCAGCCATGGTGGCGTTATAATGTTACGGTCAATCCCTTTATTCGTTGGTAAAAGAGTAGCCCAAGAGTTGATGGTGAGTGGTATTGATTAGCTGTTTTCCTCTAGTTTATCCTGTTAAATTAGGGATGACTAGCGCAGATAGCCCTCGAGCAGCTTTGCGCGAAAGCCAAACCAATGTTCCGTAGATCAACCATATCAGATTACAACCGAAAAACGTACACAAATGCAGTTGAGTGGATAGAGAGATCACCACTTCTCAAATTAGTCTCTATTACGTATAATGTATTTCTTCTAACGTTTAGGAAGCTTTATCGCACTAGTTATAAAAAAAGAATAATGTAAATATAATAAAATTTCAAGTAGATTATGATCTCATTTGAATATTTTGACTTCTTACCTGTAAAGTATTATTTCCGAAAAAGAAAAAGAATTTAGTAGCCAGAAAAAAAGAACAAAATTAAACCAAAAGTTCAGAATTTTCCCATAATTTACTATAATGCCAAATCCTCAGTTTTTAACGTTCGAACTAGCTTTTAACAGAAAAACATTTTTATACTGTACGTCACAACATATCAAAATACCTAAACATGTGTTGAAGAGGGGTTGTAATACCTGGTGAAGTTTCAAGAAATGTATTTGAGTATAGGGAGAAAAAACGACATAGCAGTGTGAATATGATATAAGAGGTGAATTTAGTGTATTAAAGATGTGTATTTATGTAGATTGAACCATTGTATCTCCAGATGAAACCAAATTAAATTCATTTCTTACATTACAGAACATGTAACAAGGGTATGTGATAAATATCAACGCACTTTTATCTTTATCTATTCTAGTGTATTGTGAATAATGTTATCGTAAAACGTATTACTTTGTTTTTATTTTTTCCTTTCAAATTGTTATTTAAGACGAAGAAAGTTTTATAGTATAGGATCAGATTTGGATAAATTACAGCATTTGAAACTCGATAACTCAAGAGTTTTTTAAGTGGTGAATTCACCTCAGGTGATCGAATTTCGTTTATTCTACGTATTTTCTAGAAAAGATGTACTTTATTAGGAACTTCCAATGGTTTTTCAAATTGTTTCACTTCGAATATCATTAAAATATCTTTTTAAACTTCACCACTAATGAGTCTATTCTATTTTCTTTACCATTAAGTTTCCGAAAACAACTGTTTCTTGTTATTTGTGCTTCAAAGTAATATTACCTTAGGAACTGTTACTTTTATTGTTGGTAACGCGTGAAGACCCTGACGTGAATTTCTAGTATTTTAAAAGTAGTCTAAGTTTCAACTTACAGTAACCTATACATTTTTATAAGTAGTACACTTAACAACTGCTAATACTTTACCTACAGTGACTTTTAGAAACCCGCTTAACATAGTGGTTTCTAAAATAATTTGAGCATCATGTGCCAAACACATACGAAAATAACATACAATACTAAGTTAACAATCAACGTAAGTAATCTCATTCAGATACAAAATCAATTAATGTGTTTGTTTGTAATTAAGCACTAAAGCTACACAAGGGGCTAGCTGTGCTCTGCCCACCATTGGTATCGAACCCAGTTTCTAGCGTTGTAAGTCCGTAGACATACTGCTGTGCCACTGGGGGCTCAATTAATGTGAAAGTGACAGTATGTTTTAGTAGTAGTACTGTATTTAGTTGTTTTTTTAAATAGGTGAGTGCATATATTTATATAAATGACAGTATCATTGAAGGTTGTAGCATTACGGATGTTTAAATGATGACAGAAACATTTAAAGTTGGTTGTAATTATTGGTTTTGAAATATTGCTCAAAGTTAATTTTTTCAATAATATTTTCTATACCAAATTCGTTTAATATTTTCATTTCACTCACCTGATTGACCCGTTCCTTTCTGAGACTCGCTGCAATTTCAACACGAGATGTCTCTCATGACGGCTCTCTCTCATATGTTGGAGCCGAAATTGGGGTAATTCTGTAGGAACTGAAAATGAACTCATAAAAATCAAAAATTTTTTTTGTCAATTAAAAATAACTTATAAGCTGAACTAACTTGGTTTATTTGAGGCCTTAGTCTGTAAATGAGCACGCTATCTTTCATGCGAAGAGTTTGTTCATCGTTGGTCTTTACTGATTTGAATGTAGCAAAGGCTATGGATGAACAAAGCCTCACATAAAAGATAGCTTGGTCATCCACAGACTGAGGTCTCAAATAAACCAAGTTAGCTAAGCTTATAAGTTGTTTTTAATGTTATGCAAGCTAGTTTAACTAATGTTCGCTAATATAACAATTTCACTTACTTTCTAGCAGCTCTGATACGTATAGAACTTTCTCGTATCTCTGTTTTATTCGTTTAATCACAAACTCAATATTTCCAAATTGAATTAATAGACATTGTAGCATAACTCGCATTTTATACTACTGAAATGATTTCATACACTTTCAAGGTTCCCGTCATTGAGCCATGCCCACCATATGACGTTAAAACTCCCTCTTGCAAACAACAATTCAAATGTTTAAATTCAAAACAAACAGACAACCTACAACTATATAGTTATATTTTGAATGGGGAAAATTGTGCTATTTCAGAATGTACCGAAGATATTGAGTAACGTTTGTTTAATATTGACAAACTATGCAGTTATATGCATTCCATTCTTAATGAAGACAAAATTTTACACCTTAAGAAAAATTAATGTTGCTATTTGTGGAATGTGTGTTTTTGGGAAAGTGTGCTTTGTGTTCAGTCAGCTACCAGAACCTAAAGAAGAACTTGGAGAGTCACCGAGAGAGACTGAATGAGTTTTTAGATAGAGATATTGAATGGGGAAGGTATTATAATGTGAGACGTTGGTAGCTTCCGAAATAGGAGGAAATGTAGAATTTAGACAGGGAAGGGCAGAAAAACTGTTAGAAATAGAAATACGATATGGAAGGGGTAACTTTGAAGAGGAAGAGTGGAATAATGCTGAGAGAAATAAAGTATTTGACCTCAAAGGTAAAAAAACTTATGTCGCGCAGTATTTATCTATTCCTAACAGTTTTTCTGCCCTTCCCTGCTCAAATTCCACATTTCCTATATCGGAAGCTACACTATAATACCTCTATCATTCAATCTATCCATCTAAAAACTCACAGTGACCCTCCAAGTCCTTCTTTATACTCTATACCTTTTCATATTTTATTCACTAAAAAAACAGTAAAAAAAAAGGATTCGTCCGAGGCCAACACTGAAAGCTTCTGTAGTACCCTGACAGCAAAATTAAATTGGTATATGCATTTTTACCACTGGTAAATCTGACCGTTAGTGGGAAGGTCATTAAAATGATCAGTATATATTCCAACTCGTTTAATTCATAATGTTCGAGCAGGATTATTTTGAGGGTATTGATTTAAGAACTAATAGTAACCATTATTAGAAATCTCATAATAATTGAAACTATCAATTCCCGAGAGAACTTAGACCAAAAAATAGTAATATCTTCAATAAAAATAAGGACATAAATTTTATGAAAAAATTAATAACAAGTCCTACCGACAGGGAACGTGGAGCACGAGGACAGCTTGGTTGGGAAGCTAAGTGGACCACATCCAGATCGGTTGTTTGTGCACATACGGACGGTATAGTTAGTGTTAGGCTTCACTGTGCTCCTGAATTCCAACATGTCAGGTTTCACTTTGTGCATTGCCTTGAATCGATCGACAGCGATTTTCCCGTTAGAGTTTTTATAACGAGCCTCGCCTGCCATAGTAACCTTAAAAAGAATTAGATAGCAAAAGAAAAAATATTCAGTATCCAAACCATAAGAAAATATGAAAAGCATGTGTATTTTTATTTTAACGTGGTGTTTGATAAATAATTTAAAATTTTTTATGGACTATCTTGGATCTATGCTTAAACCGTTTTCTTAAGTATCAAAATAGTTTTAATGTAATGTCACATGAGAATTACCTTAGAACAGGGAGTTATAAGCGTATCTGTAAGTAGCCAATAATCTGAAGAATTTTAATTATGCTTTGTTTCTGTTTGCCCCTCCCCCCAGTAGCACAGCGGTATGTCTGCGGACTTACAACGCTAGAATCCGGGTTTCGATACCCGTGGTGGGCAGAGCACAGATAGCCCATTGCGTAGCTTTGTGCTTAATTACAAACAAACAATACTGTTTCTGTTTGAGCGCCCTAAAGTGAAGGCTGAACATAATACAATGCAATAGTTCGAAAGAACGTTATCATAAATCTCAGCTTTAATGCTTACTGAATTTACTAAATTGTACAGAGGTTGAGTACTTTATATTAAAACGATTTTGGAGCCGCACCACGTCGTTACAGTCCATGTCACCATATCCGGTCATGCTCAATCTTGACAACAGCCTTGCATGGAAGTTTCCATTCCAAACGGTTCCCTCGTAAGAATGTCATGTCTATAGCACATTGCTTCCGTGATGCTTTCCATAATACACCTAGTGTGTGAGAAAGATCGCATAAAAATCCATAGTCCGACGACTTGACCAGTATGCTTTCGTATGGAATAGCATGAATACCCATTTCAAGCTCAAGCCACTTGAGGTATGCGGTGGTTGAACCAATATGTCGTAGAAGCATCTTGTGTACTCGTGACTTGTGTCATTTTTCCAGACAAAGATGTTACATACTGTTACCTAAGGCACGAGGACAGCTTTTCAATGTTTCTTTGTGTTCGTGGATTTTCTCGCCTGTCACAAGACTCAGCACTTTGCTTGCCTGCTTACCAGGATCATCTCTTTCTGGATGATCCTGGTACTTCAAGTTCATAAATTTTTTTTTGGTTTCCGAAACTATTAAGAACAAAGGATATCCCTGTCTTCGAAATTTTACATCCTTGGTCTGAACACATCTTCATGATCTGAGTGTATGAATTTTTTGCATTGGAAAGGACTGTACATATACTTCTTAAAAGCGATCAAGTATCAATGGTATCACACTACCAGATGCTGCAATCTCAGGAATGTCGATCCCAGGGTCCCGTATGCTAATGAGCTTCCCGAATTTCGGGATTTTTGGGATTGTATTGATTAATCCTTTCCTAGCCGGAGGAATGTTAATGATTTCTTCTCACGATATTTAATTAAACTGCATGAAACTTCGGACAAACTTACTAAATATATATCTAATTTTGGCTTAAAAACCGTGTAATTGAATTTAGTATTTCTATCATTCTTTTAGGTTTTGAGACACAGTCGATACACTAGCCTACAATTTATTTACAAAGAAATTCACTGAATGTGTTTTTTACGTTCTTTATTTGATGCAAACTGATTCAAAATTGTTTTAGACTCCTGTAATTTTTGCTGACGTGATCGCATTTAAGAAGGTTTTTGAACAATGCGGTTTATTGATTAAACTTCATTAAAAGGTAATAAAAATCCGCCTCTACTCGATCAAACTCTAGAAACTGAACGATCTGGCCCTCCAGTGGCTCAGCAGTAAGTATTATGGCATAATGCTAAAAATCGGGTTTCGATATCCGTGGCGGATAAAGCGCAGATATCCCATTGTGTAGCTTTGAGTTTAAACACGAACAAAACTGAACGACTCTTCTTGCCTGATGATGGTGACTCGCATACAAAAGGGAAACCAACTCAAGTGTTCGTAAGGCATAATAACAGTTATACGTGCAAATGCTTAAAGTTTTACCAATCTACTCTGTTCGCATTATTTAAGTTGGATAAAGAATGTGGATTAAGACAACATAAACGTAAATAGATAAATATTTAGAACCCCGACAGGGATCCCGGAACTTAAATCATTAAAACTTCACAATCGCAGGACTAAAAAAAATCAAAAACAAAAAAGTCTGAGATTACAGCCTTTAGACACTATCTTCGAAATACCAAATAATATCAGAATGTAGTTCTAATACATTCTGTTTCACCGCAGTTTTATATCGGTTGTTCTTCATATGTGACTTCAAAATCGTTTTAATATGACGTACTCAACCTTGTACTGCAGAGATAAGTTACTAGTGCTTGTCCGAAGAGGCTCTTCATCTACAGATATCTCTATTGGGAGACCAGTAGAAATCCTCCAAAAACTAGAGGTCGTATATAGAACATTATATCGCGTGTTATATAAATATAAGTAAGCATTTAGATCGTGCACAACGTATAAAGTTTAAAGACCAGAAGTAATTATGTCATAAGGAGTATTTACATGCATAAAAGTTCACTCAGGATATATATTTTTTTATATTTGTATTGGCAGATTAAGCTTCCAAATGTTCGTGCTCACGTTTGTTTATTAATTAGATGACAAAAGCGATTTGTGTTAGCCATCTTAATTTATCTCTAATAAGTTTTCCAGCTCACGTTTGCTTATTAATGGCCTGGCAGGAAATAGTTGTCTTAATAATATTAAATTCCTCCTACTATATATATCTTAAATTCTAACCCTAAAAATAAAACGTAAATACTGCGTCCGTTTGCGTTGGATTAACTATTGTACTTTATTATAAATATTCAGTTATTTAACTGAATAATCACTATGGTCAAAACCACACGAGAAGGGTTTCATTATTTAGTTATTCATGTCATTTCATCCTTCATTACTTACGGCTAAACCAGGCTTTACATTTTGTTTTACAGTTTGCTGTAATAAATTAATAATACTAGTTTCAAAAACAAGGTGTTATCAACAAGCATAGCTATATTAATAGTGCTTTGAAACGGTATATTTATTATTCCTAGGAGGCAGACTTGTAAGAACTTGCTATTGATGTTTTCAACCTGAACGGCACCTTATACACACATAGGCTAAGACATCCAGATCAGACTCACGTGGGTTAACCATAACTGTACTGAACTGAATTACTTAAGCAAAGAGAGAAAGCAGCCAATCAGTAGCACCTGCCGGCACAAGGGATTTGTCAGAATAATGGAACTGACTGTCACTCTCATAAAACACCCCAAAATGAAATTGTGGAACATATTTAGTGGTATTGCGGCTCGTTAACGACTAAATCACGTAACGGAGAACAGATGAAACATCAATATGTATGGTGTACCAAAATTATTCATTAAAAAATAAAGCGCACAGTGACACTGCGATAAGTGTGTGGACTTGTAACGCTAAAAACCGGGCTTTGAAACCTATGGTGGGCATAGTACAGTTATAACCATCGTTACTGAGTTACAATGCAAGCAAATGTAACTTCACATATCTAACGTATTGAGTACGGCAGAGATAGAGCAGAAGGCACATTTTCGGCTCTATTCCATCCATATTTTTTAATATATGGCGTTTGATGTTTGGAAGTACAATTTTACCGTTAATTTTTTTCTTCCTTCAGTTTATGACAAGTATTAGTCTATAGCTTGATCACCAAGAACCATTTGAACGACATTCCAAACTACAAACATAAGTGTATGTTTTTAAACAGCCACTATTTGGTTGATTACTCGTAAATCGTTGTTCATTAAAATTTACAGTATGCCATATTATTTATTAACTGCTTCTTTGAAATCCATCCCTTTTAACATATACCAGAAATGACTTATAATTCTAAGTATGTTTCAGATTTCCCAGATTACTGCTTTAGAAATGGTTAATGGACATTGCGAGAGGGTTAATTTGTAAGTAACTTCTAAATCATGTTTCCTAAGCAAATAAGCGCAAAAATAAACCATATGCTGTACAGATTGTCGAACAGTTCTGGTAACAAAATTCTTTATTTATGTTAGTAAATTTGTGAACACAACTTACGGATAGTTTATAATGTCAAACTTGGCAAAGTATCAATCTTTATTTTAATACATTGTGTGATAAAACATTTAAGTAAAACTAAAAATACGCAATGTATTGACTATATACAAACAAAGCCTTTATAGCCAAAAGTGTGCTTTCAGAAGTATTGAGTTATGATTTCAAACTGGCCGTAAAATAAAACTTTTCTTTTAATGTTAGCATTTGTATATATTATATTTAAACTATTTACATACAGTGTAATATAAAATAATCATATATCCACAAAAATTTTCACTATTCCAAATTGTTCCTTTTCTAGTACAGTACACGTGATAAGTTGCAATCTTTGCGAAGCTATCTAGCTACACCGTCTTATGTTTTAATTTTTCCTTGGAGGCAATGCGAAAAGATTAAACAAACACTAATATTATATGCATAAATCTTAATAAGTTAGGATTACTTACATTATAAGATTCAATTGTTCCCCTGGCCTTTAATGGCGGCTCCCAAGTCACATTGATGTAGTTTTGTTTGTTCTTAGAATCGAAACCACATTTCACTTGAACTTTCTCTGGAGGGTCTGCCACTGTACAAGATATATTAAGGAAAGCCATCGTTAAAGTTTTCATAATAACTTAGAATAAGTGTTCAAAATTTAACCCTAGTGTTGGTTTGTTTTGAGTTTCGCGCAAAGCTACACGAGGGCTATCTGCATTAGCCGTCCCTAATTTAGTAGTGAAAGAATAAAGGGAAGGCAGCTAGTCATAACCACCCATCGTCAACTTTTGGGATACTCTTTTACCAACGAATAGTGAGTTATAACTGCTCCACGACTGAAAGGGCGAGCATGTTTGGGGGAACGGGGATTTGAACCCTCGACCTGCAGATTGCGAGTCAAGCCCTCTAGCCACCTAGCCATGCCAGGCCTAATCCTAGTCTTTCAAAGAGCACTGACCGAGTAAACACAATAATTTATTTGCATAGCCTGATTCACATTCTAAAAGTTGCTGATCATTAAAACTGATGATATATATAGCGTCTAGACCATAACTATAGCTGTCATATTCCAGCCAGCCTGATGATCTCTGGTATTTGGCGAAAAGATCTCGTCGGCAATATATATATATAGTACATGTAATGTAGCTGATACATTATACCATATTTTTCTGTGTTTTCACTCACGGGTTTTTAGAAGTACAAAATATATAAAAAAATGTTATTACATTATATAAAAGAAACATACATACTTCTCACTTGCAAATTATGTAGACATAATGAATTTATTTTTCATTTACAAGAGATGTAAACAATGTATCTATGTTTTTACTTACTACCTATGTATGTATACATCTTTAAGTTAGAAGAGATGTAGACATCATGTGTATATGAATCTTTCAGGAACAAGTAATGTAACTAGCATGCACGTTCTACTTAGTAACAATGCTAGAAACCGGGTTTCGATACCCGTGGTTGGCAGAGCACAAATAGCCCATTGTGTAGCTTTGTGCATAAATATAAACAAACAATACTTAGTTACAATTGCTATATCTCTATGTCGTTGATAGAGATTAGTAAGCCCTCTAAAAAATGACGGTTTGATAAAATCCAAAACAGAATAAACACTTCAATGAAATGAAAATAAAGGATAGAAGTAATATCATGTTATTATACTTTCGGTTTTAGTTTCGACTGCTCCTGGCAACAAATGCCACTTATAGTGACACAAGAAAGTAAGAATTCCTTTTATACTAAAGCCTTCAGGATTTCCTTTCTGTTTCTGAACCTAGCCATCGTTTTGACATTTTTTGACTACCGTAAATACATTCTTTGAATTTTCAAGGTAAACTTGTTTTCTATAATCTCTTTCAAGTACAAAGAGCTATTGAGAAGTTTTTCAAAATGATGAGAGCATTATCACGTCACCTGAAGCAAAGCATCGGTTTTGAGTTTTTTCCTTTTGAACTTTCTACGCCCTTCTTCTCAGTCAATATATATATATATTCAACGTAGATGTTACTATTCGTGATAAATATAAGAAACAAACTATTTTGAAAATGTATTTCACAAAATTTTTTGAAATTTATTTGCTTTGTATTTTGAAAACTGCTAAGAGACCGAGTTTTTTTTTTCACAAACGCAAGCTGAATCGCGTTTTGCGAAACTGAAACTGTACATCATTTTAGTTTATTGAAGTGAAAAAGCAATACAATTAAACAGCATTATTTATTAATTATGAACAATTCTCTTCCTAGCTAAATCATGGCCATGTGGTTAGGGCGTTCGACTCGCAATCTGCGGGTCGCGGGTTCGAATCCCTGTCCCACTAAACATGCTCGTCCTTTCAGCCGTGAGGGCATTACATAGTGACGGTCAATCCCGCTATTCGTTTGTAAAAGAGTAGCCCAAGAGGTGGGTGGTGATGACTAGCTGCCTTCCCTCTACTAAATTAGGGACGTGTAGCTTTGCGCGAAATTCATAACAAACCAACCAATCCTCGCTAAAATGTGTAACATCAATGAATAAAATAAAGAACCCACGAATGATATTTAGGACTAATCTATTCTTTCTTCGCTACTCCCTATGCAATAGACTAGATACCCTAAAATTCTAAGAAGGCCTCTTTAAAATACAATGCCAATACTAAATATCACAAACTGTAATTATTGAAAATGGACATCTGAGTATTATACTTGGTTTTCATTCTTAAGGTTTATTTTGTGAACTAATGAAACTTACTTCCGTCAAAGGTCTCTTCTTCAACTAAATTTGACCAGTCTCCACATCCAATTGAATTACACGCTTTAACCTGAAAATCAATGACAAGTCAACAAAGAATACATCGATAAACATTTTATTTAAAATTGAAATGTGAACGCTAAAAATATATACATATTTAAAAACAGATATTAACAATTATTCTACCAGATAGTGCAGACTAAGGTAAGAACTAACACATTTCAGTGCTCAAAATACATACAAATACACACAGAAATTACACGCTTTAACCTGAAAATCAATGACAAGTCAACAAAGAATACATCGATAAACATTTTATTTAAAATTGAAATGTGAACGCTAAAAATATATACATATTTAAAAACAGATATTAACAATAATTCTACCAGATAGTGCAGACTAAGGTAAGAACTAACACATTTCAGTGCTCAAAATACATACAAATATACACAGAAATTATAAAAATACCACAATAATTCAGTCTAAAGTATTGACACTCGATAAACGTCTAACTTTAAATATTGGCTATTGTGAAAAATAATATAAACCCTTTACAATTTACAATCAATTCATATTAAATCTATAAATATAAAAATTAATTAATGTAACAAAATTAATGCAAAATATGAAAAAGTTGGGCCTGGAAATGATAATCCTTGTATTGAATATTTCGACCAGTAAAACTTAGAAAGGAATGTTCTTATGGAACCAAGAAGTTTTATGAATTTTGCATCCTATGTAAAGTTCCACAAGACTGATTGAAATAAACTATTAAACTGCAAAAGTGGGTAGATTTCGCGTGTTTTCTTCTTGTTTTAACTTATAGTAAAGTTTTTCAGTATAGTTTATTGAGCCACAATACTGATCTATATTTAGTGATTAAGAATATTTTACCAATCGTAAAATATTACATAACATGTTAAAGAGTAAATAAAAACAAAAACACAAGGAAACATTTTACAGCACGAAGACTTTTTGTTATGAAACGGACATTCAATTTGAAAAATTTTGGTATTGACTCATGACTTACAGGCTTGTTAAGAAATATATGTTAATGATTCACACTTTGCATTAATACCAAAAATTAAGTTGTAACAAACTCGTGCATCAAGTTCTCCAACCAAACAGAATGATTTGGTGATGTTTTAATTCACTCAGGTGTCATAACAGGCAATTTATTTCAAAATAACCAAGGCTTAAATTAGACTTATTTTAAAACAGAAAATCAGACAAAAAATTTCCTATTATAGAGAATATTTCACCATTGACTCAAGAGCTCACTTTGACTTTTGAGTAGTTCTCATTCAATAATTCGCTTGTATAAAGCCTTATGCTAGAACTTACTTGAAAAAACTTTATTATTCTCGTTTATGCTGGAGTTATTTGAAATCCAGAATTTCAGAAGAATTTTATAAAAAAAAACAACAACTTTTTTCAAAACAAAATTTCAAAATTAAATTACATGATAGAGTAAAAAATATTAATTACTAATTTGCTTCGATTTTCTTGAGAATAATTCCTGAGTTAGACTAAACAAAAAGAGCTTGATCAGATAACTAAACTAACTTAGTGATAGATATAACTATGACATTATTTTCTTTGATCTTGAACGTTACTTGTGAGAAACCAAACAAAAGTATACGTCTTTTTTTACAGAATACCCTGTTCAAAATGACCATTTACCGTATGTTATAATTTTTCTGGTTTCAGACGTTGGTCACTAAAATATTTATGGAATTGAACATAATCTTTTAACCTAAAACAAATAGGTTGGTAATTGACGTGTAAGTAAATTAATATTGACTGCACATTTTTACCTTAAAAATGCCCAAGTGACGTTTATTTTTCCAGTTTGAAAGTAAATGATTTAAAAACAAAAATTAATGCACTGTTCAATTTTATTCCGAAGTGAATGAAAAACTTCACATTTTCAAAATGTTTTACTATTTGAATGTAGCCAAACTTTATGAATCGTTACATCCTGCAGCTGACAGATTGAGTATTAATTATTTTAATAGTGATTTTGACAATAATTTGTCTTTACTTCAGCGCAACATTCTTTAAGGAAGTTGATTTTCTCTACATAATTAAATCTTTTGTCTAGAACAACATAGTGGGAGCTAAAAATTAACATACTAACGTTTTACAGACTTAATTCTTATAATTTCTGGATTTTGAAAAGATACATTGACTAATTTTAAATCTAGAGGTAATACTTAAGTTAAAATAGATTAAAAGGTAAGAAAGGTTTTTTCCCATGTTATTCTTAATCTTTTCTTGGTGATTCTGACGTTCAAACTTGGTTACGGATTAAAATATTAGCTAATGTTTAAATCAATGGCTCTTATTTCCACAAAACATACAAGTTACTGTGTTCACAAACAATTGCACAAACGAAAGTGACCACTAGAAACTTCTATGTTGAAACTATAATTTAATATGAAGAAATTTGAGAACGCGACGGAACCATTACTCTGTAGTCAAAGTTTCCTTAGTCTTGAGTGGTAAAATGCAGAAAGTTTAATTTATTTATTCGTATTCTGGAAAAGAATAGCATAAATTTATTTTCTAAATAAAACTCAATCACTATATTTGGTAATAAATATACTACCCGAGTTTTGTAAAGTTTAGTAAGTAAGTTATTATTTAGTAGAGATTTAAATTGAACCACATCAACACTAACGTGATCTGACATTTCAAGTCAGAAACAGTTAAATTAAACATATAACACATTCTGAGGCTACTATCGCCTTACCAAATAACGGCAATTCCCCGTTACTATTATAGCGCTGCCCCAAAAGTTCGTAACGCGAACCATGAACCTTTGTTTCATAGTCTGAACACGCTAATCACTAGGTCACGCCCAGCCCATTTTAACACTTTATATATACCATTTCACTAAAGGAAGGTAATGACCTTCCTTTAGTAGTCCGAAGTTAGACTGATATTCGAAATTTGTGACATTTACATTTGAATGTCCCTCCTAATGGTTTGTTTGTTTTGAGTTTCACGAAAAGGCACTCGAGGGTTATCTACACTGGCCGTTCCTAATTTTGAAGTGTTAGACTAGATCGAAGGCAGCTAGTCAACACTACCTAAAACCAACTCGTGGGCTAATCTTTACCAACGAATAGTGGGATTGACCGTCACATTTTAAGTCCTTCACGGTTGAAAGGGTGAACATATTTGGCCACGAATTTTGATTCAGTAGCCCACGGATTGTGAGTAGAGCGCCCTAAACAATCGGCCATGCCAGGCCCTCCATGCAAATATCCAGCTAAACAGTGCAAATTGATGGCAAATGTTATATCGCACTCCGTTATATCTGAAACGTTGCATTCGCAAATGTGAATGTCCTTTTAAGTGATAAAAATAGGATACATTTACAGGGGTTTAAAGGTCAAATTTTATCATTTCGACGCTCTCAAGCTAGTTCCTGGACATCATAAAAATGTCTGAAGAGTGACATTTATATACGCATATTGTTCAGAATTGTAAAAATTCGCGATATGATGATATTAAAATAATTTAATTTTGTTATATTGGATGATCTCCAGTTATTCATTCCCTCGACGTCATAAACATATCTGAGGAGCGACATTTGCAAACATTGAAAATGAATGACATTTGCTGGGAAAAGCACGAATATATGTTTAAAAATTCAGTTCGAGAAACAGTTTCTTATTTTAGTGTCAAACAGTGGTATCTGAAGCGTGATGGGCGATTTTTTCCTTTTTTTTTTTTTGGAAAAACAAGGGGATGGCTTCTATGCGCCTGTCACGTGCAAGTTTTGGTGTGCGAATTTCATATTTTTCTAAACCTTGCTGAGTGACATTATATATTTTATAAACACGTACTTAACACATTACTGCAGAAAAAGTGTTATCCAGTGCATTCATTTGACCACGTGCGTACTGTGTAAATATGTATCTCTTCCTGTCGTTTTTTATACGATGCCTTAGGAATAGTTCGAGAGTGTTCAGAAATTTTAATTAAACATTTAAACTGCCTAAAAAGTCAAGTTTCCTTTTCTGACAAATTTCATTCTTTTGAAGGATAATTGCATATGTATGTTACTCTTCAGATGTTTTATGACACCCTGAAAAGGACAATAGCTGGAGAACGTTCTAAAAGATGCAACTCAATTTTTAACCCCGCCCCCCCCAATAAAGTTACTTTATTTTCTGCAAATGTCTCATATTTTTACTATTCAGAAGTATATTCGTATATATGAATGCCACAATGTAGATTTTTTTTATGATGCGTTGGAAATAGCTGGAGAGAGTTATAACTATTTTCCTTTTCAATGTCACCAATTTATACTGTTCAGATGGATATTTGCATGCGAGTGACACTCTTTTTCCCGATGATGAGGGATAATTGCAGGCAAATCTCACATTTATTATACAATAGAGTGATGAATATCCAAGCTGGAAACATGTTATTTTTCTATAGAAGTTACTGGAGAGGATTGAAAATGATGAAATCCCGCTATTGAAACCTCAAAATGTTAGTTTTTCATTGCAAATGTCACTAATTTTTGCCATCTAACTTAACACGGCTTTTCCTCAGTGTTATTCATCGTTTCCTTTGTTTAATATCCGGTTAATGACGAGAAACTCTAAACAAAAATATAAGCATTAAAATAGTTGTTTATTTGCGTGCGTTTATTGTAAAACGCAAAGTTAGACAATTCATGCCTTGCCAACCACGGGTATTAAAACCCGATATTTAGAGATATAAGTTCTCAAACTTACAGATGAGCCATCTGGGGGCCATTAAAATAGAGATAGTAGCTAAGGAGTTCTATTAATCTTTTTTATACACCAAGGACGCCATGAATTGAGGTTTAACAGGCTTGTTTCAGTCTAGGCTCGTGCACACGTTATTAATCTAAATTTGCTTGATTTGAATGATATATCTATAAAATTTCCTTTCAGAATGTATATCTATATAATTGATCATATATTAGCAAGCAAATAATTCTGTCAAAAACAAGAAACAAGTGAAAATTGTTAGACGGTGCTGGTTTTCCATCCACTGTGTATATATTTAAAAAGCAAAAACTTAACTATTTCAAAATGCAATATAGATAACCCTTACTAAACAATATTTGTTCTGCTAATAAATCAATTTAACTTTAGCCGTTTCTTTAAGCCAATATTTAGATACTTATATCTAACTTAATACCATATTTCTATAAACAGATTAAATTTTGTTTACGTTCAAAGAAAGTGGCAGACTTTTTTTTACAATTTTCCGTCAGTGCTCTAGTTATAAGCATATAGATACTATGTAATATAGAACACATCACAAAACAATCTACAGTATTGTCGTCTTAAGATGTAGCTATTTGAACTTCATGCTAGGGTTAGTGATTGTTTGTTTGTTATGGATTTCGTGCAAAGTTACACGAGGACTATCTGCGCTAGCCGTACCTAATTTAGCAGTGTAAGACTAGAGGGAAGGCAGCTAGTCATCACCACCCACCGCCAACCCTTGGTCTACTCTTTTACCAACGAATAGTGGGATTGACCGTCACATTATAACGTCCCTACGGCTGAAAGGGCGGCCATGTTTGGTGTGACGGGGATTCGAACCCGCGACCCACAAATTGCAAGTTGAGCACCCTAATCACCTGGCCATGCCGGGCCCATGGTTAGTGAAATATCAATACAAGAGTAAAGCCTTTATGAACGTTCCTTTATGAAAATGAACAAGAATGATAGACTTAATTTTGATAGTTATAATACTTATGTATAATAATGCATTTAATGTAAACGAATAAAATTTGAAAGTAAAATTTGCCACCACTATTATAATGAAAAAAATATTTCCGGAAACAACAGTTCTATTGATTACATTATTTTAGTTTCAAACTTTAAAGTTAAGAAGACTAGAGTAATAGTGTAGTTTGGTGTTGTATCTGATTAGTTTATTAATTCGCTATCATTCCATCTATGGTCAAAACTTTTTCCTTCAAGTCAAGTGTATTCTGAGAGCAACTCACAGCACCCATGTGTACCACACTAATGTTCAGAATTACCACATCATTGCTTATGTGTAACCTAAGTAACTTATAATATTTACGAGTAACTCAAGACTAGTCCATGAGCAAATGAGTAAGTAACTATTCGTGAGCCATTCCCACTGCTCCTGGGATATCGATTTTCTGAAAATTAGCTTGTAGAATCCATTAATGATAATAAAAACAAAAACTAATGAGTGATCCAAGATTAACTTAAAAATGCCAGGCGCATAAATGTGGCACTATTGCTTTATTTAGTCATATGTAAGAGTTTTTTAAGAAGAATATTTAAAGATACTGGCGTTATATCAGCAACCTTATCATGTTGTTATTCATAAGTGTATAACGAACGTAAGCAAAAGCTAATGAATGAAGATAAATATGATGGCATGAAAGTTTTTATCATGCGGCACTGAAGAAAGATTTTTACAGAATGAAAACTGGATTATTAAGTGAATAAATGCGTATAAACATAAAATAAAATAAGAATTTAAACACACGCATTAGTAGTTTATAAGCAATTCATAAAGTTATTGAAAAAAATATGTTCAGTATGCCAATGATAATGGGTATGAATTTCTTATGTTTCAGTAAATAAACTTCATAAACTCCACTACTTGGTTTGATGGTGATGGCAAAAGCTTCATAAACCCACGTATGGCAAGTTGGTTTCCCTCTTTCATTTTTGATACTATACAAAGAAGTCGAAATAACTAATCAAGAGAGATTTGTTGCCTTAGTAAAGTGGTATGTACAGCGCAGAAATTCACGAAAGAGTAGTTTTTATCTTTTTTGCAAATTAGAATCTAACGAGTCATGAAAAATTATTGTTTGGTTTGTTTTGAATTTCGCGCAAAGCTACTCGAGGGCTATCTGCACTTTCTGTCCCTAATTTAGCAACAAGTCAATATTACCCACCGCTAACTCTTGAGCTACTTTTTTACCAAAGAATAGTGGGATTGACCGTCACATTATAACACTCCCACAGCTGAAAGGGCAAGCATGTTCGGTGACGGGGATTCGAACACACCATCCGGAGATTGCGAGTCTAGTGCCCTAACCTCCAGGCCATATTGGACATCTTATTCAGGAACATTTTCAGCTAATTTCCATTTATTAAGTGAAATAACCA
>NW_013667353.1:143753-145372 GCF_000517525.1 Limulus polyphemus | reverse complement strand
TGGACATCTTATTCAGGAACCATTTTACAAGCTAAATTTTCCATTTATTAAGTGAAATAACCACTGGTGGTGGCCAACATTAGCTTGGTAAAGCTATTTAGTACAATATTGTTTATAAGTATTGATATAATACTAGATATAGGAAATGATCAATATGGTATTTTTATCAAAGTTTGTTTGTTTGTTTTGAATTTCGCGCAAAGCTACACGAGGGCTATCTGCACAAGCCGTTCCTAATTTTGCAGTGTAAGACTAGAGGGAAGGCAGCTAGTCATCACCACCCACCGCCAACCCTTGGTCTACTCTTTTACCAACGAATAGTGGAATTGACCGTTACATTATAACGCCCCCACGGCTGAAACGGCGAGCATGTTTGGTGGGACGGGGATTCGAACCCTCCAATTGCGAGTCGAGTGCCCTAACCACCTGGCCATGCCGGGCCATTTTTATCAACGATAAAATTATTCTTTAATATTCCAACTTGTTTTAGGCTATAAGGATCAAGATTACTCCTTTAATGAAAGGTGCATCTTCCCTCTTTTAGCTATGCCCACTCATTGCTCAAATGCATCATCTTACCCTAAGTGTCCACTGACTTGACTAGTTAGTTTCTTCGTACTGATTAGACGAGCGAATGTTACTCTTTATTCACAAGTTCTACCATTGTATTGTTATTTTGAATCTTGCTGTGGTGTTTTTGCTTATTACTTTTAAGATCTTTCCAGCATTGGAGATATGAACAAAACAGTAAAAATAAGTTACCTCTTTGAAATAGACATGTGAATGACAATCAGAAATGTCGCATCATGATGTAATATAGAGTGATGTCAGTTTGTGTGTGGATTATCACAAACTTTGGCCTTAACTATTTACTTATCTTTTATAAAAACAAAATGGCGGCGAAAAGTCTCTATTAATTCTACTATTGTAAGGTTGAACGAAATCTACTTATATATACACTTTAAACTGTATGCGAGAGAAACTAAGACGATGTTTATTCAAAAAGTTTTTTATGAACAGTTAAATGACAACGAAAAAAAGCCATATAAACAGTTCCTGATAATTTAAAGAAGTTAACAAATATGCATAAAAATGCATTTGAATAAGAAAAAATATGCAACAATAATCAAAAATTTACCAATTCATAACCTTACCCGAAATGCATACATTTCACCTGGGACCAGGCTACCAAATAAATACATGTAATTGCTACGAGGGTTTTTCAAAGTACCATCAGTATGGTTATCCTTGACTCTAGATGTTCCATTTAAAATTCCATCAGCAACAAGTTTTCCTTTGTGCTGTAGCTGTAGAATATAGTGTGTTATCTCGGCACCATTATCATGGGTAGGTCTTTTCCAACCAAACAGCAGTGTTTGATTTGTTGATGCAAAAACATGGATCTGAGATACCTTAGGTGGCACTGTAAAATATATATATGTATAAAGTACATCAGCATAGTACTTGATGAAACTATCTCAAATGCATAAAAAGAATATTTTTAAAACTCTTTAGTGACACTATATTGTGAAGGATTTATTATTATATATATTTTTTAATATCGATGTTTCTTTGAATTAAATTTATATTTACAAGTGTACATAACTTATACAGTTAAA
>NW_013667353.1:141024-142984 GCF_000517525.1 Limulus polyphemus | reverse complement strand
AGCTACTTATTTACGGTATTATGCCAAATAAACCTGAAAGAAATTTTTATAGACAACTTTGACGACAATGATCAAAATAGACAAGCAGACTTTTACCCAAATATTTGTATGACACTTGTACTTGTATGACACTTCACATGATAAGCAGGAAGATGGTTATAGAGACTGAAAGAGTAGTTTGAAAAACATTTAAGACAAAAAAAAATACAGGAACATTTTTTTCGTATTACTCAGGCAGATTTTGCAAGTATACATGAAGACCATTGTTGAGACTACTTAGGTTAGAACTTAAAAAAAAACAACCAACAAAAATAGTGGTTTCGGACAGTATTGAAATAATCAAAAGAGAGTTGGGTTGTTTTAAATTTCTCGCAAAGCTACACGAAGACTATCTGAGATAGCCATCTCTAATTTAGTAGTGATAGACTAGAGAGAAGGCAGCTAGTCAACACCAACCACCGCTAACTCTTAGACTACCAACAACTAATAGGATTGATCATCACATTATAACGCCCCCTCCACTGAAAAGGCAAGCATGTTTGATGTGATGGGGATTCGAACCCTCGACCCACAGATTGCGAGTCGAGCGCCCTAACCACTAGGCCATGCCAGGCCTTACAAATAAGAGAGAGGAGAACAATTTTGAGACTGTTTAGGGAACACTTTACGGGAAAGACAGGAATAATATTTTTTAATCTGCTTAAGAGAGGTTTTGTAATAAAAGCCAGGACGGCTATTCTAAGGTTACTTAGGTAATACTGAACAAATGAGCCAGAGTGACCAATTTTAAGACATCTTAAATGACTTGTACAAAAGAGCCAGATCGGCTGATTTTTAGACTATAAATAACCTGCTGAGATGAACGAAAATGACTAATTTTAAGGTCATTTAGGTGACTTGTAAAAAACAGCAAAAACACAGAAAATATAACTTCCAGAACATTCAAGTTACAATATAAAAACAAACAAAAAAGGTAAGGCTATCTGCGCTAACCATTCCTAATTTTGAACTATTTGACTAGAGAGAAGACAGCTAGTTAACAGCGGTCACCGCCAGCTCTTGGACTACTGTAGTTGAATAGTGGAATTTGACAGCCGCTCTTATAACGCCCTATGACTCCACAGTGCGTATATATTAACTGTCTGGCATATTAATCACTGGGTCATGCCCGGAGCGAACTATTTTCAAAACTACTCACGAAACGCTGTACAAAACAAATAGAAAAGATTAAACATATATGTATGTATACATATATATTATTTAGGTGAAACTATAGAAAATAGACAGGAAGACTCAGAGATTTTATGTCGCATTTAATAATATAGACAGGAAGACGATTTTATAGACCTTTTAGGAGATAATGTGCACAGTCGATAACAATATTGTTTGACAGATCCTACTTTAATGGCATTGTACAAAATGACAGGGAAGATAAATTCTTAGACATCTTGAGCGATTGTGTTTAAAAGGGAGAGAGGATTGATTTTAGGAACGACTTAAAAGGTATTACGTTTGAGAAATTACTTATATGGCATTTCAAAAATTGATAGGTAGATTAGTTGCCCCCCAGGGGCACAGCGGTATGTCTGCGGACTTACAACGCTAGAAACTGGGTTTCGATACCCGTGGTGGGCAGAGCACATGTAGCCCATTGTGTAGCTTTGTGCATAAATTAAAACAAATAAACAAGATTAGTTAAGACACTACATAAATGGCAGTGAACAAAAGAGGTTTATGAAAGCGACGAACACGTTTGGTATTTAAAAAAAAATTAAAACATTTTATATGCTAAAAATAATTGTGTTAACTTTCATTTTTACATAAATTGACTATCCCAGGAGATAAAGGCACATTATTTCTTGTATTGACCCGGCATGGCCAGGTGGTTAGGGCGTTCAACTCGCAATCTGGGGGTCATTGGTTCGAATCCCGTCACATCAAACATGCTCGCCCTTTCAGA
>NW_013667353.1:135175-140024 GCF_000517525.1 Limulus polyphemus | reverse complement strand
TATTGTCCCTGGGAAACTCGTGTCTATAAAGTTATTCAGATATCACATTAAAATGTTGTCCCTGGGTAACCTGTGTCTACAACGTTATTTAGATATCACATTAAAATGTTGTCCCTGGGAAACCTGTGTATACAACGTTATTCAAATATCACATTAAAATGTTGTCTCTGGGAAACCTGTATCTTCAACGTTATTCAGATATCACATTAAAACATTGTCCCTGGGAAACCTGTATCTACAACGTTATTTAGATATCACATTGATTAGCAGCGTTTAAAATGCAGCTCTCAGAAAAGCTTCCAGTAGTTGTCAAGAAAAAAAAAAAGATTACAATTCAATAATCATCGATAGTACTTTCACATCTTCAGGCTAGAAAAAAACTCTTTCCGAAAATCTTATAATTATCTCTGCAATGTTTCTCCTAAAGATATTTAACGGCATGAAAATGTCGTTACTTATCCTTTTATGCTGCGTAGGTTTTGTTTTTGTCAACAAAGACGATAATTTACTAAGTAGAGTTTATTGAAACACAGCTAGTGTTAAAAATAATACTTGAAACTACCCACTAATGAGCTGCAAAAGAATAATTACATTAATTACGTTAAACAAGTTACAGCTAGTGGATAAATAGCTTGAAGACAATATTAATCCTGTTCTTATAATCCGTGCAGTAGGAATTTTCAAAGTGTAATACAATAAGATAAAGGAGGTGAGTAATTTTTACTTAGAAACTGACATGATTAATGCGACACCATGGGGATTTCATTACATGCGATATTTTTGAATCGAGGCAGAGTGCATTCAATTTCATACCACTTTAAAAAGCGACATGCAAAAATAAAGAACGTGTCAGAAAAAAAGAGCATGTTATTATTTTGAACCTTGTTTAATGTTCTAAATCAAGCATACAAACAAACATTCGTTTATGTATAAAAAAGAAGTTAACTTTACAAGGTGGAAGTGTGCACATCAATTAACTAATACCATGTTCATCTTCATACGTTAACTTAATAAAAAGCACATGATATGTACCCTTTGGTGTATTTATTTTAGGGTTTCAAAAATATGACTAATTTTATTTCATATGGATAAAAAGTCAAGTTAGTAAGGAACGGATTCATCTTCCTGCAATAAAGAAGTGAACTTCAAATAGAATATTTAGCTCGAAGATACTTATATACTCATAAGTCATAAAGAACTATATCAAAGTGTTTCAATTAAGTAGCAATTATTTCATTTTTTTTACACATTTACAAATACATGTTTATAACATTTTTGTTCACTTACATCAAATGTCACTTTCACACTGTTTATAGCTTGTTTAACACGTGTATTGTACCTAGATATATAATTCACCTATACAGATATACCGACGATTCCACGTATCGTTCGTTGTATAACGTTTAAAGTAATTGCAGTAGCTTTTTTTTAAATTATTTTGAAGTGCATTTCACACAGATGTGAAAATCCGATAAAACCTGAACATGGTTAAACTAATATATTAAAGACTTACGTATTTGTAACTTTGTTTCCATGTTTATACCGGAACTAACAAAACAAATTTATTTTGACTTGCACTAGAATATTTTAAATTTTTACTAAAGATGATTTCGCACTTCCGTCTTCTTCTTTTATTTAAAAACTGATTTCTGAATGTATTATAGATCTATTCGCACTTTTCACTTAATATAAAAAGAAAGTAATAAAAACTAAATGTTGCCCAGCCTGCACTATATTTTACTTTCAATGTAATAAAAATTGGATGTTGCCAAACCAGTACTTTGTTTTACTTTCGATGTATTTTGTGAATATGCTGAAGCTGACATCAATTTACAAGAAACAACTTTATCAAAGGTAGAAATATGAAAAAATAAGCTGCTGGGTAATAGGAACCTATTATATTATAGTTCACATTTTTATGAAGTGCAGAATGAATTTAATACCCTTTCTCGGTGTGTAAGAACCTTAGCATATTTATTTTTGAACATGTATAGGCTGACGTTTAGTATCCAGAGAGGAAGTATAGGTAAAAGCCCTTATGATCAACATGATTACCGGCTAAGGTTAGAATGAAAACGATCTTAAATTACAAGGGTTATAAAAACAAATAACATAGAACTCATATTTAGAGGGATAAATACCATTACGGATTTTCGCCTTTAAAATAGGAAAAATAATACATTCTTATTTAATTAGTATAAGCTAATGTGTGCACAGTTAAGCAGTTACGTCAATTTTGTGTAATATGGAATTTGGTTTTCTCTTTTATACCTCAAACATTCGTGTTTATGGAAGACATATTTCCAAGTCTTATATTTATCTACAGACTACTTAACAGTACACATTAAGAAGATTGATCGTTTTAACAATTAGCACGAAAATTATAACTCTATGTAATAAATTCAACATCATTAAGCCAACATTTCTAAAACACTGTAAGTAAGAAAAAGTTTAGATTTAAACAAGTAATATAAAGTCTGACGTGTAATGGAAAAAGATTAATTAAGCAAATTGCCACTATAGGTTTTGCATCGTTTTCATATGCTTGTGCATGCTTCTATACTGCCATTTTAAATCTGTATTTTATTTTCAGAAAATAAATCATAGCTATATATATACGTGTATTATTGCTAAAGTGATTTTACAGATCCTTAGGTTCTAATGACGCATAAATTTCCAGTTAAATGTTAAAAGAGAAAGGTTTTAATGACAGGATATATTATTAGAAAATAATGCTTTGCATTTCACATAAAAAATCAGCACCCGTATTGGCTAGTTTAGTAATAAATGATAACTGTACATATTGAACTAGTTCTTATACATTGTAGTCTACTGGAAAAATGTAAGGTTTAACCAACCGATATAACGTTATTCGTGTTCCTTAAATCATTCACAAAAAGTCATTCAGATAAGCTTAATAAAATCAAACAATCCTACAGTTAAAAAATATCCAGACATATCTCTAGATGTCTTTGATCGTTATTTCCCCAGACATTCCTAATCTTATGCAAATACTTCGTAAAATATATTTCCCCATTTTCATATTTATTAACTTTTTTTTTCTGTGTGTTCAGCCATTAAGCAATATTCTGTCAGTTCATCCAGATTGATATGCACATGCATACGTAATCACTATCAATTCTAAAATTTAAACACATTGTTAGAATGTTGAATGTTGATTTAAATACTAAAACCTTCTTTACCGTTAAAACTTGCATACTGGAGAATGATTGCGCCAGTGATGTTGTTTGTCATTAAGCACAAAGCTACTCTGCCCACCACGGGTATCAAAACCCCGTTCCTAGCGATATAAGTCCGCAGATTTACCGCTGTGCTACTGGGGGGCACACTACAGTTGCATTAATATCATTTCAGCCCAAAACAGATTTTTTAAACGTTGTAAGCTGTTAGTCAATCATGAATTCAACGTGTAGTGGGATAAGTACGTTACGTGTAAAATATGTAATGTCCTCCATACTTTGAATAATCAAGATTAATACTTGTTTTCTATCTAAATGAAGAATAACAATTCGGCGGTTTCTTTATAAATTTGAACAGGTAACCTAGCTTTCCAGTTAATAATAGCTATAAAGACTGCGAGTGCTGCTCATTGGTTTCCTCCTTTTGGTCAGCAGTTCTAAATTAGGGATGACTATGCTTAAATCCTGGCCTGGCTGTTAACTCATATGTCGCATAAAGGGTCGTTCAGGTTGAAAATATTAACCAAATCATAACGAATATCTGATGGTTAGGACGCTCGACTTGCAGCAAACAGGTTGCGGGACCGAAACCTATCACTGAACATGCTCGTCTTTTCAGCATGTAGGGCGTTACAATATTACGGTCAATTCTACTATTCATTGGTAAAAAGAAGTACAAGAGTTGGCGGTGGGTGGTATTGATTAACTACCTTCCTTCTAGTTTACCACTCCAAAATTAGGGACAGCTGGCGTAGATGATCCTCGAGTAGCTTTGCACGAAATTCAACAAAGAAAAAAATAACCGAACAAAATATATTGGTTTGGATGAAAGAAAGAATTCACTTAAAATTACAATGCTGTCCGTCTTAACGTGCAGAATACGCTGAATCGCGTTTTCTTAAAGTCCAACTAAACATCTTCATTTTTATTATATACTTGAGAAGTTGTCAAATAGCTAAAAATGATGACTTACGAAGTTATATATACTTATTTAGACAAATGGACTGTTGGTTAGGACAGTATGTCACATGAATGAGGGGGTGACAGGTAATTTGTTCTGAGAGGTACCATACACTTAATACTTATTTCTATCCCAATAAACTAACATGGTGCCGGATAAACATGCTTGAACTGACTTTACTTATCCAGGACTTGAATAAAAGCTTGACAGTGATAAGATTATTACAAGTGAGGTCGTTGGACACTTGTGTCCGAGCTGAGTTGAATAAATTCATACCCATTTTTACTTTGCGAAATTGTTATTTGGTTGTTAACGAAATATTTTGATTTATTTAAATATAGAACAAACAAAAACCTATTTGTTGCACGTGTGGTAGTATTATTTCTTCAAACTATTGTCTCTGTACGAAATATACTATATTTATCACAGGAACACATTTAGGTCACTAACAGGTGTAAAGCTTTACTCTCCTCATTGTACAAAATTTTCTAATAACCCTCGTATGATACATCGACGGCACCGACACGCGGAGCGAGATTTTTTCTCGCGGTAACGGGATACGAACAGTAGACCCGCCTATCCATAGTTCAAATCGATAACCTCTAGTCACGCACACGAGACAAAAAGCAAAAGTATGTTTGTTTGTTTTTGAATTTTGCGCAAAGCTACACGAGCGTTATCTGCGCTA
>NW_013667353.1:124640-134227 GCF_000517525.1 Limulus polyphemus | reverse complement strand
ATGCTTGTTGTGACAGGGATTCGAACCCGCGACCCTCAGATTGCGAGTCGAGTGCCTTAACCACCTGGCCATGCCGGGCCAACAAAAGCATGTCTGCAAAGATGAGAAATTATAGAATTGCATTAAAGACTTAGGAAAACTTTAAAATGAGAAATAATCATTATTTATATGTACTTTAATATATTTCAGTTTTTGAGATTTTTCGGTAAAAGATGCCTCATTTTTTTAAATGTTTAAATAATATCGATAAATCAGTAGTTTAAGGTTTCTACCACGTCAATAACAACCTTATAGAATGTATATAGTGTTTTTACTACGTTCCATGTGCATTATGTGTGGTGAATATTCCTGCATTTTTCAAGCTAGCAAGATACGAAAATGGGGCGTTTTCTGAAGATATGTAAAATAGAAATACCTTTCGTAACAGTGTGAAAAAAAACAAACTGAGTAGGATTTCTTTTCAAGTGTCTTCAAGTAGGTATTGGCTGAACAAGAATTTCTATGAGAAGCTAGTCACCCGAAAATGAAATTGTAATGAAAAATGATCAAATATTTTTGGAACATAAATGTGAATTCGTGATACATTTTTCAACAAGCTAATTTTCAAACATTACCTATAAAGTGAATAACAGTAGCTTTTCTTTTGTTTCTGTGTTGTTCTTATCTTGCAAATGCCACAATTTTCGGTAATGCT
The DNA here is from genome assembly GCF_000517525.1 of Limulus polyphemus. Taxonomy (NCBI): domain Eukaryota; kingdom Metazoa; phylum Arthropoda; class Merostomata; order Xiphosura; family Limulidae; genus Limulus; species Limulus polyphemus. The sequence continues at coordinate 133,533 of NW_013667353.1, read as the reverse complement.
TTTATAATTCACATTATTAATCGCAAAAAAAATATTTAGAACTTAGCAAAAACTTTCGGTAATTTTGGAGAATGCCCTTTCTTTAAATTGGCTTATTTTCAGGTTTTTATTCAATATTTAAACTTCTAAACCTTATCTAGAGAAGGATTAATTGAAATTAAACGTTTAAGGGCGCATTCATCTCACCAACTCATTTTCCGTAAAACAACCAAGATTTTAAATAATATTGAACATAGAAATACACGTTTTTATTCTATTTTTTTCAAGCTGTCCTTTTTTTTTCAAAAGCCGGTATTATTCTGTAAAAACATAGCTTGAATCCTAGCATCAACTATATGTATAATCTCTTCATGCCCGTCATTTCTCAGAAATTAAATACAAGTTAGTGAAGGATTAGTTATAAAGTTTCCCTTGAATAAACTCATTTTGGGAAATATTTTGATGAGCCAAACCACTTTCGATTAGGAAGAAAAGGTAATACATTATTAGAGATGTAGTTAAAAATATTTGATCTGAAGAATAGGGCTTACCATCAGAAGGCATAGTGATATTAACACTTTTCCATTGACTCGAGCCGGCTTTGTTAATTGCAGCAATTTGAAACCCATAAGTCATAGCTGGAGCCAATTGGCGAACTGTGTAAGACGTGATATTAGCAGCAATGTTGTTGTCTACGTCCATCCAGTCGGCACCAGTGCTGTAGTTCTTCACTCGTAGGTGGAAGCGGATGACTGGAATGTTACCTGTGAACGTGGTGTGCCACTTCAGTGACGCTGTCCGTGAATTATCTGCTTTAATTTCGTCCAAGCTGACCTCTGGTGGTTCTGTTTAATCGAATAAAATCAAAATAATATGAAACATCTTCCAAAACCCCAAATTCAAATACATTTAGCTGAAAGGGGACATATTTTAATCAATCATCATCTGCATTATGAACAGTTTTGTCCTAGCATGATTCTTATAACAACAACGTAATATAGTTTTGCGAAAATATCTTTTTCTAGTTATTCCACTAACAAAAATTATCTGTAAAAACATATTTTAAAGAATCTCAAAAACAGGAAAAATCATATATATTTTAATTTCAATAGGGAAATTAGGAATTAGTATTGCATATTAAAAGTAAATTCTGAAACTCGAGCAAGATTTTAAATTGATCGTACGTGAAGGACATGTTCAATACAACAATAAACAAGATCACATGTACAATTTCAAAACTTCATAATCACATGGAAAATACGAACCTGGTGATACTAAAGATTATGCATCTCTAATCAAGAATGAATAGAAGAGATTTTTCGATTGGTTAGGACAGCGGAAATGCACTTTAAATTGGAAAATAACTATATTTTGGTAGAAAAGAGTGCTGGTAAAGTATAGAAAGAAAACATCTTATTCTGGACATGATGATAAGAACTTCTATTTATCGATTAGTCACGGCTAAACTGGCATATTGTGTATTTTGACATTTTCGAGTTTAAAGGTAAAGAAGTTATCCTTTTTAACAAGGTACTTATACAACGTCAAGAATATTGTAGAGGGTTTTCGTCTATTTTCTGTAAGTAGAACCTTTAGTTCTTTTAGGATTGCAGCGAATAGACTATAAAAACCATTGTTAAGTAGATCTGGATCACGTGAACATAAGTTTTTAAAGTGATGAAATAAATGCATGGAAATGTGTTTTATGCATGCACAAAACTTTTTCGTATCGAACGTTATGCTACGTAAGAATCTAACGTTACGCTAGGAGAGAATCTAACGTTATGCGAGGTAAAACCACTACACTAATGTAATGCTACTTCCCACGATACGTAATTTAAAAACGGAGATGACTTCCTATATACGCATTTCTTCACTTCTTGTGTGGTTTTGTGAATGAAGACAATTTTTTTTACACACTGTCTAATACACGATGTTTCTTTATCCTACCCTTCAGTGGCTCTTTTCGTTCTTTCTAAAAGTGTAGTGTGTGTGTGTGTGGGGTGGGGGGGGGTAATCTAACCACCTCTCGCCCTTTTGGCTGAAATAATATAATTTTATTAAAATGTTACACTAATTAATACATCTAATACCAAGAATAGTGGCGAGTACTAGACATGCCATCTACTTTGACATGTTATACTAATACATCTAATACCAAGAATAATGGCGAGTACTAGACATGCCATCTACTCTGACATGTTACACTAATTAATACATCTAATACCAAGAATAGTGGCGAGTACTAGACATGCCATCCACTCTGACATGTTACACTAATTAATACATCTAATACCAAGAATAATGGCGAGTACTAGACATGCCATCTACTCTGACATGTTACACTAATTAATACATCTAATACCAAGAATAATGGCGAGTACTAGACATGCCACCCACTCTGACATGTTACACTAATACATCTAATACCAAGAATAGTGACGAGTACTAGACATGCCATCCACTCTGACATGCTACACTAATACATCTAATATTAAGAATAATGATGACAAACAAACACGCTATTACTTTTTTAACTTGTGATATAAATTGTGCCAATAAAAATTATAAATAAGAATGATACTGTAAATAAATGCATCATCTAGCTTCAAATGTCAAAATAATGCATTTAAATTGCATACTTTAAACATAAAGAGAAAAAAACTAAACGAACTTTTCCTCCTGAGTTCTTTTTAATATTGTCTCAACCTTTCGGGTTTACACTACTCGCACTCCATTTGTACTACTGTTGTAGTTTCTTTAATAAAATATACGATTATGGAGGAAAAATAGTTTGTTCCCATCACTTTTAAATACAACCAAGCATCCGAGTACTTTCAATTAGCATTGAGTTTTAAATATGTCAAAGTACTATTAAAAGGTTAAAATTCAACTAAAAACAACTTGATCTTAAATAAGAATGAAGGGTCAGAAAATCAGGAAGTATGTAGGTGGAATGATCTTCATTTTTTGAATTGTAAACTAGTGTCACATGACTATGGCTTTGTACTTATATAGAACACAGTAATCGTTTTTCACACTCCTGAAGATGACGTGAAACCATGTTGAAACAAGTATAGTGACTTTTACAACCAGTTATCGGTTTAAATAAATATTCTAATTGTGTATTACAAAACGTTGTTCGTTTGTGGATTTACATATGTTTAAATATTTTCAGATAACACTGAGATTTAAATATGTCCAAGTATCTTCAGTCAACACTGAGATTTAAATATGTCCCAGTATCTTCAGTCAATCAACACAGTTTTAAATATGTCCAAGAATCTTCAGTCAGCATTGAGTGAGTAATATATCTTTGTATATTAATTAAATACTGAGTTGTAAATTTGTCCAAGTATTTTCAATAAGCACTGAATTTTAAATATGTCCAAGTATCGTCAGCCAGCACTGAATATTAAACATGTCCAAGTATCGTCAGTCAGCACTGAATATTAAACATGTCCAAGTATCGTCAGTCAGCACTGAATATTAAATATGTCCAAGTATCGTCAGTCAGCACTGAATATTAAATATTTCCAAGTATTGTCAGTCAGCACTGAATATTAAACATGTCCAAGTATCGTCAGTCAGCACTGAATATTAAATATTTCCAAGTATATTCAGTAAACACCGTCTTTTTTGAAAACAGGTAAGAACATTCCACACTGTTTGACGCATTGCAATTATAGTTTTGACTTTGATGGACTGCTCTTGCCAGTTTATAGAGTGAGACGACGTTTTGGTTACCATATTGAAGCTGAAGAAGGTCTCAGTATAAAAGCCGAAACACTCTACAAGCAGGCAGGCGCAGTCTATTAAAGCCAAAATTCTATCTACACTGTCTAAGATATCCTTGAAATGACATGTTATAATAATATTGTTTGTCTGTTGGATTTCGCCCAAAGCTACAATGCGACAAGAGGGTTATCTGCTCTAACTATGAAGTGATAGACTAGAGGGAAGGCAGATAGTCAACATTATCTACCATAAACGTTTCGGACTACTCTTATTCGATCGAATAATGGGATTATATTGTCGCTCTTATAAAGCACCCAAAGTGCAAAGCGTTATTGTTTTTGATTTCGTGGTAACAAGATGCGAACCAGGAAACCTTAGCTCCACAGTCTGGCACGATAACTACTGGAACATGCTTGACTCTTCTAATAGTATAGTGTAAATAAAAAACAACATTGAGTAAAAATAATACTATAAAGAGCTTCTAATTCATCTTGAAATGTTAAAATAATACATATGATACTAACAACAACGGAAAGTAACAATGACAGGAAAGAAACATACCATCAACTCTTACGTATTGTGCTTTCTTTGACATGTTGTACTTGTTGGACGCAACACAAGTATAAGTCCCATTATCTGATCTTCTCAAATGTTCAATCAAAACCGCCGCTCGGACGGTGTCCACTCCGACATTAATAGTCTTTATTTGGAAATGTTTATTGTCCTGCTTTATTTTCTGACCATTTTTTTCCCATGTTACTGTAGCACGTGGGTAGGCCAAAACATCACATGATAAATACACGAAGCCATTGACCAACTGGATAGTTTCCTTCTTCTCTAGTGTGATAAATACTGGAACTAAAGATAAAATAGAACAAAACAACTTCTAAACTATGCAATAAATACTATACTTTAGCAGTGGATTATGATACTATTAACTTAGCCTTAGAAACAAAATGGCTTAGAATAAAATCCTCCAACCCGGGGCTCCCAATATCATTAGTTAGGGTAAACTTCTTCAACTATTATCCATATTATCATTATAATAATGCAGAGTAAGATCTAACTGTTATTCACGCCATCAATACGATAAGTGGGTAATGAAAGTATGAAAGTACTTGCTAGTGGATTTTAAGTAGGTCTTACTTATTTCCAGATTTTCACCATCATTTATTTGTATTTCATTTACTGACAAGCTTGTTTCTGACATAAGTTTTAAGGTGATTTATCTCCAAAAGTCTATTGGGAGTTTTATCCACCCTTGAGGCTTGTTTAAGACGAGGTTTCGGGTTTTTATAGCAAACCTTTATCACTGATATTCACAATACACGAAAACGGGATAAATCGAGATGATAACCAAATATCTAGACCAATGTTAAGCAATCATCATAACTCAAGATATAACTGAAAATATTTTGTCATAACGGTTTTTTTATGTTCTATATTACTATCATAGAGGCACAAGTGTTAATACGATAACAACGTACGTTATAAATAAATTAACAAATATTTTTCTTATCCATTTATAGGTTATCTAAAAGAAACAAAGATTCAATTAGCAACTCATTATACTATATCGTTATTATAATATGATGATATTTCATTAATACAACCTGATATATTCATATACTATCCCGCGAAGCTATCCGCAAAAAATGTAATACTTAGAAATTAATAAACTAAATTAAAACTGATGACACAGTATTTATAAAATACAATCATATTATGATATAATACATACTCAGTTTGAATGTTTTTTGATTGTAAATATATTAGTTGATATGGTTATTTTTGTATTGATAATGAGTTTTTCTTATAAATCTTTTAATATTACCATATGTTTTAATATCTATTGAATTTCTTTCAATTGTATTAAATAAAATTGGTACTTGATAACTTAATTAATTTTTTAACTTGTATTTTCATCATGATCTATTCTAACATTAAAAGACGATAAAAATAACGATTTATTAAGTTAAGTAGGTTAAGTAGTTAGCACACAGGATCACCTACAAAAGTTGTAATATTTTCAAAACGAGACCCAAAACTGGAGCTCTTTCGAATAGTTGTCTATTCTTCTTCAGGAGATTATAATAGTGTATTGGTATAATTTAAACATTCATTACAATCAAAGTTATATATATCTTTCATAAGCAACCATATTATTTCTTTTTCTTATTGGTGAAATATTTTATACTATAATGTTTTGTAACTGCAATATTTAGCTTATATAAATATTGTAAATAGACCTGTATGTTGTTATACCATAACGAATCACAGATTCACATAGAGATGTATAAACCAATTGGTATACAGAAGGAAGAGTATTAAACTGAAGTTTAGAGATTTTACACGTATAAAATCTGAATCTGGTACATATGTGTTCCACACGTGATTTCCATAGAAAATTAGAATCTATGATAATTCCTAAATATATAAATTTTGTTACATTTTTAATTGTTGTACAAGCACATGATTGCCTAAAGTTAATTGTATTTTCCGAAATACATTTAGTCAAACAAAAGAGGATGGTTTGGAATTATTCTACACGGAGTATGAATAGACATCCATTTAGTTTTATCTGTATTTAAATAGATATGATTTAAGTTCTGCCATTTCAAAATATCATTAAAATCACTTTGCATATTATACATTGCTAAAGTAAGGTTATAATCACTTATTACTAAGGCAATGACATCTACATACATATAAGTAGTGTAATTTAAAGGAATACCTGCTATATCATTTGAATACATTAGAAAAAGAAGGCCTTAAATAGAACCTTGTGGTACATCAGACGTGAATTTTCTATAATTATTATAAATATTTTTGACTTAAGTACAAATTAATCTGTCTTTTACGTGATTTTAAAACCAATATGACATCTTATCTCTTATTCTTGGAAAATAATTAATATTATCAAGATATAGATTGTCTGAAAACATATTTCTATTATTTAATGAATTTATTAAATCTGTATAATAATTATTAAGCATATCTGCTATATCTTCAATAGTAAGTGTATGGGACATATTTCTAATAATAATGTCTTTATTTGAAGTTTATGATTTATTTTATACCAGTTATTATAAAACTTTGTGAGATAATAATGTTTTTTTTTCTATAATCTTATTCTATTTGTTACTTTTTCTACTTTTAACATAATTCCACCCGTAATTTACTTTTGCTGGATTATTTTTGCAAATCATCCACAAAATATCACGATATTGATTATAGGTACTATAAGCTTCAATAAAGTAAGTTATACCAATCATTGATTAAAAGTCGAGAAAAATAAGCTGATGGATGAATAGGTAGATGGATAGATAAACCTCAATTAATCGTACACGTATTAGTTCCTTTACTGGGTTAAATGTAATATAAGATTTCACAAACACGGTTATTGGACAACGTAAAGAAACAAATTCCTGTAACTTCTTTGGGACTGATTTCATTTTCTAATATGTGCGTAACATTTTTTTAGCAATATGTTATTGAATTCTAGCAAAAAAAAATCCCCATTTTTCACAATAATTTCCTTCAGGAATAAAAACCGATCAAATAACGCATCATCTCGAGTATTACAGATATATAAAAATTAGACTATAGTATCATCTAGCTTCATATTTGCCATAGTTTTATGTGACAGGTTTCTCTCGCCGACCTATCTGAGTTGATTACATACAAGACAATTATCATAAACGTGATTTTGTTTTCAAAAAGTGAGCTTCCGATATCTACTGAAATATGTGATTTTTTTTGGTAATACCACTCATACAGGAAGAGGTAAGGTTCTTACAGCTGAGTGGTGACTTTGTCAATTTGTGATCCTTATGTTTGAAACGATATTTTTAGAGATTTCAATTTGTTTCAGTAATGAAGAGCTATAGTAGTGACTATATTTTTGAGTTAATTGTTTTTTAAATTAATGTCACAATGAATGAAGGTTATTTGAATTATCCTTAATTATACGCAATAAAAAATAAATTCCCACTTGGAACCTAGAGATTGAAATTAACCTATGATGTAAATTATCCAATGCTTAGGCCAACCCCTGTCTGTCTGTCTGTTTACATATATAAAATAACTAAGACCCTCAAAATCCACTCATGCAGAAATACAATAAAATAAATCAGTATGAGTTCAATAGTTGGCTGTTGGTTAATTCCTGATATTAATAAAATGAGAAGATTGTGAGTGAGTTATACTTACTCAAGAATGAGAAAACAAGAGGGAATCTTCAATAGCTGCGGCACTTGGAATTCTTTTAGGCAGTAAATTTATCTATGAGAACTTTTTCTCCTTTTTTATTAGCTAGATTTCTGTACACCAGAAATAACAAGCGTGGGGCGTGCTATACCCGATTAGATCTTATTACTCATGAGGATCTCCATTAGCCTACCCTCAAATTGAAATTCTCCTTGACAGGATTAGAGTAAATTAATCTATGATACCTTAGGCGTGGTCAAATACATCAATCGAAAGGGTTTGACCCTTTGAGTCCAAAATTTAGATCGCAAATTGGTCAAGAGATGACGGAGCTATGAGTTAAAAGTTTGTACTTGACAAGAAACAAAACAAACTCAGAGCCGTTCTATGAGCCACTATGCTGCAGTTAAAAATCGTATTTTTTTTTTTTTTGGTTGAGTAACTTGACTATCTGAATACTGTACGAAATATTAATAAAGTGAGACGTTCCTTAAAAGTTATATCAATCTAAGAATTAAATCATCGTTTCTTTGTTGACTGATCTGGGTGTGAGATAGTTGTAAAGTGAAAAGTTTGACAGGAAACTGAGTTAAAAAATAAATAAATAGAGTCATTATTGGCTGAAAAGCAACTTTAATGTTCTGAAAACTCTACCAGTATTGAAATAAATATTTAGCTTTGAGTTCGTACTACTTTATTTTGTTATATGTATACGTGTAATTTAACGAATTATAATAAGCCACAAGTTAAACTTACCGATGAGTGGAGATCTATGGCGGAAGTTCAGTACTAAACTGATTAAGCTAATAATTACCTAAAAATTGGTAATATACGTTTAGTCGGTTTAGTACAGAACTATCGCCATGAAGGGTCTCATTCAGTCATTTATAGGCCTAAGTTAAAAACTTAAGAAATTTAAAGATAAATAATGGATATATATATATATATATATATATATATATACACG
>NW_013667353.1:112917-124159 GCF_000517525.1 Limulus polyphemus | reverse complement strand
TTCCTGCCATTATCCTTTAACTCATAACGGAAAATGTCTATGGTAATAGTACCCAAAGGCATTGGGAACATTCCATCTACCAGACATGATACAGACGTAAATATCAAACTAGTTAGTTATTACGGAAGATCAAATTAGGGATTAGGAATTTAGTGCTTTGACCCAAAACGTCTCAACTCCTACTGCCTTTCGCTGTCTGCAAAAACAAGAGTAGAGGGTGAGAATCATACAAATGTAGAAATATATGGTGGTTCATTTCTATTATGAGGTTATTTTAATATCTGTAGTTTATGTCAATATATTGGGGGCGACTGCCTTACTACAATTGGCTGCAGACAGCGAAAGGCAGTAGGAGTTGAGACGTTTTGGGTCAAAGCACTAAATTCCTAATCCCTAATTTGATCTTCCGTAATAACTAACTAGTTTGATATTTACGTCTGTATCATGTCTGGTAGATGGAATGTTCCCAACGCCTTTGGGTACTACGACCATAGACATTTTCCGTTATGAGTTAAAGGATAATGGCAGGGACTGGCAATGGGCAGCTTTATTTTCTAATTTGTTGGTCTCATAATACACATCTCGATTTTGGTTTTTTAGACTACTTTCCATCATTGTTATACAGTGCTGATTTTTATCGCCTATATACTTTTGATGTAATTTATAGTATTAGTATTGTTTACTTATATATATATATATCTTATAAATTATAATTTCTAGGCAGAATAAACCACATCAAGAGGGCTTATAACGCTAAATATCGTGTTTCGATACCCATGGTGAACACAACACAGATAGCTCATGTAGCTTTGTGCTCAGTGGCCAACAAACAAAATAAAAGATAGTAAAGCATTTCGTTAATAGATAATAGATAGATGATCAATCGACGTACTATTTTATAATAGTAAAGAATGATACTGCACAATAAGGATGGCATAAAAAATGTATAGAGAATGGGCCTGAAAAACAACCACAGAAAAGAGATGTGGGGAAAGTAATGGATTTTAACATCAGTATTTCTCTAAAGATAAATGTGTATAGTTTTCAAAGCATGCATCTGTTGAAAGATCGTTTTTCCATTTCATAATGTAACAATATTACCCTTTCCCTCCGGGTTTCTGGAACCATTCTTAACATGTGCATTTATTATCAGAAGGATTTACCTTTAGATGTTTCCTAGTCTTCAGGGAAACAGAGGATCTTGTGATCAATCTTTTCATGACTCAAACTTTGAGAATCACCTAAGGTAATTTCCTTCTCGTAATGTCAGATCACAGTAATGACTTTGTTCATTGTTGTTAATCTACATATAGTAATAGAGTTTAGAATATTTGTTTCTAAATTTAGCGTTGATGGCCATGATTATCCCATTTTAATTATTTGTAAGAATGCTCAGTTGCACAGATATTTTACTTTGTTACGGTTTCATTTTCTCATATTTCATCAGATGATAAGAGCTGACAAGTAGTAAATTGAATATTAAGATTTAGACTTTATAGCTTTTAAAAGTTTTCTGAAGGACATCGTGGTCATCTCGTGAACTGATTATTACGTATTCAACCATTAAATTGTATTTTCACTTCGTGCAGTCCAGACAGTTCTTTATAATAAACCACAATAATAGTTAGTGTTATTTTAAAGATACAGAAACTGAAAAAAAATGCATATTTCAGTTCATAGTCCACGAGAAGTTAGTTAACCAAATAAAAACTTGACTCAGTAGTAATGCTATGTCATACAAAGAGTATGCTAGGAATATTTCAGAAAATCTCTTGAAAAGTAAAAACAATTTTCGGTCCACCAATTTTAACTCGTTCTATGAAGGATGTGATATTTACCTTACACTGTTTTTATTTCTTCTGCTCTTCACTGTGACATCTTTATATTAACCAAGAGAAAGTTCTTGCTCCACTGAAATGTATATGACTTTCCAGGATATTATATAGTAAAATGGAAAGCAAATATTATGAGAAACGCTAACCTTAATTTTTCATTTATTTAAAGAAGTTACCGAATTGTATCAAGTTTACTTTAGCTGAATTGAAGAGCAGGATAGCAGGAGAAGACTCATCATCATCACACATATCCAAATATCCAAATCCCTCTCTTTGTCATATTCGCAGTCACCAATATTGAATTTACTTTGAATAAGCTATAATATAATTCGTAATATTTGGTACTCACATTAAACTTTTCTGAAAAGTTAATTCAAATATTATTGTATTCTCGTTCAGACTCACTAAGAGGTGAAATATTAGACACAGAAAATGTTGACTTTTTGAAAATTTAGAGGCCTTGAATAACTAACTTCTGATCAGTTCTGAAGATTATGGCTTTCTTTTACGTGTAAATCAAAATTGGAAAGCTGTCTTTCATTTACAAACAAAATTTACGTTAGACAAACCAGAGAGTTTCGTGACCTTCCCGAGATTACTATATTGAGATAAAGAATAGCTGAAATCGAACTACTGCTGCTTGTACTTTATAAAAATATTTGTGGCCACTCAATTTTTTCCAAAGCATATTTCCAACACTTAATCGTTTAAAATTATATTAAATTCTATATAAATGTAAACTAAGCCTGACTGCTTTTGAAGTAGGAAAGAATTATGGTTTGTTTGTGGTTTATTTAGCGCGAAGCTACACAATGAGCTAACTGTGCTCAATCCTCCGCGGGTAATCGAACGCCTGGTTTTGCCATTGTGAGTCCGTAAACCCCATTGGAGGACAATAATTATGGATTAGAATAAAAACATTAAAAAACTTATTTCTTAACCGTAAACGCCCATATACAACTTTGTCACTGAAACTTTTGTGCCGTATCTTAAAGAAAATGTCTCTATAAACAATGCTTATGATATCTGGATAGTTTGTTTGTTTGAAGTTAAGGCACAAAGCTACACAGTGGGCTATCTGTGCTCTGCCCATCACTGGTATCAAAACCTGCTTTCTAGCGTTGTAAGTCCGCAGACATACCGCTGTGCCACTGGGGGATATCTGGATAGACTTTCTTACAGGAATATCTCAGAAAGAAGTACTTTTACAAAATACTTAAAAGATCCCCAAATATCCCCATTATTCAACAGTAATCATTAGGGGGTGAGTTTCTGTTGATCCTTTGAACAAATTAAATATTATTTCAAGTATAAATCCGTAAAAATGATACGCTATTAGATTACTAATAACAGTCATACAGGTAACTAACACCTAATGTTCCCCCCAAAAGGCTTCGATTAGGTTGCTGATTATTTGTGGAATTTTCATGGTGATTCTTTAACCCGAAAATATGTTATGTAACAGCTTGAATACTTGAGAGTTTATGTTAGAACTTGTTTTCAATTTGTAAGTATGCAAGCCTTATCAGTCAGTTTGGATTGTAGTTATTATGCTGAAAGAAAAAGACAAAAGTAATGTGATTTTTGTTGAAGCTGTTACAATAATTTTTGAGACTGTATTTTATTTATTGTTATAAAGTAAAAACATTTTCAAAAATTAATACCGAACCAGTCAATACAATAAACATCTAATGAGAAATGATTGAGTTTATCCAGCCTGCCATTTCTGACTACTTTTACTTTCATTGCAAAGAAAATGGTTGTAAACTTTTCTTATTCTATATTGTCTTTTCACATAAACGATACCTTAAACAACAGCAAGCAATCGCTCTCCACCAAACTCTTCGTTTCTGATAATACTCCTATCAAACGTAAAGGAATACCTATATTTTCAAGAGCACTTATACGTTATTTCATTTGAGCTTAATGTGACAATGACGGATTCTTAATCAGTTTGAGTTACGAGATAATGAAGAAATGACGCAGAACAATATTTTGGACGTTAATTCACATGTTGAAATGAGCATCATGAATTAGTAGAAAATAAACAAGAATTAATAACATTTACTAAGAACTAAAAAGCTTGTTTTTTTTACGCTGGCAAGAGTGTTCTGTCTGTGTGTGTATATTGTTATTTACTAGTAAAGCCGAGATGTTGTTCCTTGGGAAAACCCTAGAATAATTTAATAAGACGTTTTTAGGTATCGGTACTCTTTCGTCAAGATTAAATCTACATTTTATATGATAATGGTCGATCACTTTAATCCATTTTAAATTACACTTCTTCACTTTTACCTTTTTAATTAAATTTTTGCTTGAGTAATGCCTTGCATTGTCGGCTAACGAATTTGTATCCATATTACTTTTCGTGAAACTTTGTAATTTCAGTGGCGAATTATCACTGTTTCTTCAATTATTATACATTCAAACCAGTAATATTTAGAATCTGAGAATGTAATCTCCTTTACACATGTGTAAAGGAGTACACATGTTAGATAGTGTACTCCTAACAAGAAGTACAAGATAATATATCTTGTTAGGAGTAGGATAGTTAGGATAGTACAAGAAGTCCTTCTTGTACTATCTAGTTAATATGTCTGCTACCTAGTGTGGCCTGCTCGAGTTTTATGTTTTTTTATGAGATTCCTGTTTTAAATACTAACATGTTTGTTTGAAATTAAGCACAAAGCTACACAATGGGATATCTGTGCTCTGCCCACCACGGGTATCGAAACCGGTTTCTAGCGTTGTAAGTCCGCAGACATACCGCTGTGCCACTTGGGGGGGGGGGGGCAAATAGTAACTTGTAGAGAATTATATTAAAACCTTCGTATAAGCCATATAATATTTTGACTTGTTCGTGTTTGTGAGTGAGTAATGTGGGAATTTAGCAACAGAGTTCATCGAATTATGATAATACATTTACTAGAAAAATTAGGTGCCATTTTTATTACAGAATATTGATAAAGATAAGTTATATGTATATGTTTATAATATAGATTACACAACCGGATACAGATAGTATATGCTTTAAAGAATAATGTTATTTAAAATAATCATAAATATGTTAAATGAAGGAACCTCTCGACCAATAAATTATCATTTATAGATGCTACAGGCTACATCAACCACAGATTAAGGCACAAGGATTAATATTAATTCAGACTATTTAAGCTACCACCTATAGGGAATGGCGCCTGAAGTTTTCTGACAGTCAGCATGTGTCTGTGAGTTTGATACTAAAATAACTGGAAAAGCTGTTAGAAACTACAAACGAATTTCTGGACGATTATTGGTGCAGGAAGAAGGCCTGAAATTGACCAAAGCATTAAAAACAACGTTTTAGATATTATTGAAGACGCAGAAAGTCTAAAAATTGGGGAATATAACTATTTACTAGACATATCATATACAAGTTTTCTGTTTGCAATTAAGTAGTTTTTGTTAAACCTGTAGTTTACTAGTGGTTAGTATATGGAAAAAACCAAAATGTTTTAAATGATACAGACTATGCCATTATACCATAATTAGTGAAAATTATCCTTACTATACCCGTCTTTATTGGCCGAATACGGGTAAGAAACACGTGTAATAGATCTTCAGTTACTTTTCATCCAGTATTAGTATAGTAAAGAGGAACACGATTAACATTATTATCAGGCTTGTTAGGATGTAATGATACACCAGTTACTAAATATTTTCCCGACACTATCCGTTTAGGTGTTATATACCATAATGGTGAACATTGTTTTTTCAGTAGTAACTACTTTTCAAACCAACTAGTTTAACTAGTAACTAGTAAGGAAATATAACTTAAAGTTAAATTTAGTTTTTTTCTTTTATGTAAGTTGTCTGAAAATATTTTTCAAGACTTTGAAGGTTCTTTACAAAAATAAGCGTAATGATTTATATCGAAACTTAAATTTATTTGTAGGCGGAGTAGATAAGCATTATACAGTTATATATAGAGAGAGAGTTCTGAAGATTTTGACCTGGTTAGGAAGGATTTATTGATGTTACAAAAGGTTGAATAGAGCATGATTTTATTTCAATTTAGCTTGACATGTTTTCGTTGCAAGTCGACAGAAGGAAAACGAAATTAGATTAATTATTTAAATAAGAACTGTCTATTCCCAGCACACAGCTAAGAAAAAAAAACACACACAAAAAAGATTTTCTTGAACTTCGAGTTCTTTAAATTTATAAGGTACATTAACGCCCACTCCAAAAAATGAGCAAACGACGCAATATAAAGATGTAGTCTCTCAGCAACATTTTGTATGATGAGCATGGTGGCTGGTTTTAACAAATCGATTTTAAGGTAAGAATGTATAAATTTAGGTTCTTTATATACCAGGAAAGTGTAGTTTGAACAATAAAGAAAGTAGAGAAGTTACTATAAGTGTAGTTTGAACAATAAGGAGAGTAGAGAAGTTACTATAAGTGTAGTTTGAACAATAAGGAGAGTAGAGAAGTTACTATAAGCGTAGTTTGAACAATAAGGAGAGTAGAGAAGTTACTATAAGTGTAGTTTGAACAATAAGGAGAGTAGAGAAGTTACTATAAGTGTCGTTTGAACAATAAGGAGAGTAGAGAAGTTACTATAAGTGTAGTTTGAACAATAAGGAGAGTATAGAAGTTACTATAAGTGTAGTTTGAACAATAAGGAGAGTAGAGAAGTTACTATAAGTGTAGTTTGAACAATAAGGAGAGTAGAGAAGTTACTATAAGTGTAGTTTGAACAATAAGGAGAGTAGAGAAGTTACTATAAGTGTATTTTGAACAATAAGGAGAGTAGAGAAGTTACTATCTCCTAAAGTAAACACCTGCTAGCAGAATAAAGAAACCGTAGCTTAGCTGGCTAAAAGTATATTAGATGAAAAAATGCATACATTACAGTTTTCAAAAACAAAGATAAAAGAATAAGAGAGCTGTGTGGTTAGTAGAGATTGATATTTATAGACTGGCCTCCCAAGGTTACTTGAAAATTTTATTTTCTTCTTGCGATAACATTGTATTGAAGACACAAATCTAGAAGTAGCGTAATTTAAAATGTTAACTTTTTCACAGACGTTTATTACTTTTCAAGCCGAATTTTGAAACAAGTGAACTTAATATTTTTTTTACAAAGTATTGATACAATGCTACGAATGCTAACATGTGATAGTGACCTTAGATGTAATATAAGTCAATATCATTCCCTCTGAAATGTTTGTTTTAGAACTTCACGCAAAATTACGTAAGGGATGCCTGCGCACAGTCGTCACGAATTTTGAACCGATAGGCAAGAAGTCTTAGGCTACTCTCGTCTGATCTAATAACAGAATTTGACCGTCACTCTTACAGCTCGCCTAAGGACCCAAATCGCGATGCGCTAGCTTTTGCGGCAACGGGTCATGAAAAATGAATTGTCAGATTCACAGACCGGGCACATGACTATTCGGATACGCCCAGTCCACTTCTGAAATGACTACAGTCCACTATCAAAATAATTTGATCTTTTAAAATTTATGAGGTCGATTTATTAAATGCCTAAAATCTTATTTTAAAAGGGTTATATGTTTGGAAAGTAACATACAGACTTGTTAGTACTTATCAAGCCAGGAGAAAAAAAAAAGACTTTTGCGTTTTTTAAAAAATATTTAACTTAACAATAATATTTTGCATAGAAATGTGACATTTCATATATCATATATCTTATTTAAGTAAGCTATAGACTTAGAAAGCTAAATTGTTATCCCTGATATAGGTCAAGCGAAAATTAAAATTAAAACATTTTCTCGATGGGTCAAAAATTATATAAAGTTAAAATTGCTATGAGGGTATTTTAATTTAATCATTTTATACATTTGAATCTGTAGGAGGTCTTTGTAGGATCTCTGTAGGAGATCTTTGTATTTGAAATACATATCATAAGCCCGTAGTGAAAAAAAATGTCATATTTTGGTACCAAGTGTTACAAGAAAACGGAGATCCAATAATGCACGATGTGTAAAATTTAGTGAAGATATGAATTTTAAGGATTGCTTACGATTTCAAAGTAAAAATAGAAAACAAAATGACTATATATATTTATACATATGTATCCATATATTCCGAGTATTAGGAATAAAATAAGGAATTGATATGGAGGATTGAACGAAATATTCATTTTCAGCAAGTAAGGAAAAAAAAAGTCTATTTGATATTTGAAAGTGCTTTAAAAGTTTAAAGGAATTTCATTTGAAAGTTCCATGTAAAGAGAAATAAATCAGACAAAATTCAGACTCATGTCAATCATAGCTATGGAAAAACAAGATCAAAAGGGAAGACACAATCTAAGTTGCTTTTCTTAGTTATTGATACTTGTTTGTTTGTAGAAATGCTTTGGAAATGGTTTAAAAAAAGGGAGAACAAAAACTGATTAGTTGAATAGTATTAATATTTTCTTCCAGCAATAAAATGTACACACATAAATTCCAAGGGCTGAAATTTCTTAAATACCCTTGTATGTACTTAAAAAGGTTATCAAGGTTTATTTGTACGAAGATTTATGCAAAACTTCATGTTTTTAATTATATTACATATAAATATTCAAAACTATGCGATCTAGAGGAGAAAATAAGCAAATTGAAGATGACATACACTTGACTTTACTTGAAAGATAGTCAATAATGTTTACTACTATGTTTCGAGCTCCCCAGTAGCACAGCAGTATGTCTGCGGATTTACAACGCTAGAATCCGGGTTTCGATACCCGTGGTGGGCAGAGCACAGATAGCCCATTGTGTAGCTTTGTGCTTAATTACAAACAAATACTATGTTTTTTTTTGGGGGGGGGGGGTTGGATCGCTAATGACAATTCAACAACTCCTAAGTCAAATATTGTTAAGTCACAAAATGATATAACTAGCTTTAACCATACTTTACATACCATTTTAGACTTCAGTGTTTATTTAACAACAGTTTCGTAAAAGTTGTCAATTTTTTGATTTCCTCATGTGAATACTGTTAGAGAAGCTTTAGAATCATTGCTTTGCTTGTCTGTTTGTAATTAAGCACAAAGCTACACCATGGGCTATCTGTGCTCTGCCCACCATGGGTATCGAAACCCGGATTTTAGCGTTGTAAGACCACAGACATGTTTTTTGAAGCCCCTGTGTCTACTTATCTGACAAATTGGTATTACACAGAACATGACGAATATTAACTATCTATCTATCTATATATATATATATGCAGATATATAAATGTTACATTATAATGATTTTGTAGCCACACCACATCATTATAGTTCGTGTCGCCACGTCTGGCCATGCTCTATCTGATGACCGTACATCATGAATATAGCCACGCAGCGTAGTTTCCATTACCAAAGGCTCCGTCGTAAGGCTGCAATGTACGAAGCATAACACATCTACAATAATGCTTTCCATAATCCATCTTGTGTAGGAGGACAACAGTTTCCCAACGCTTACTTTGAAAGTCCGATCGCACAGAAATCTACATGTGCTGCGTCCTACTTGACCGGTATAACTTCGTATGGAATCGTATGATTATTCATTTCCTCTCCAGTTGCTTGAGGTATGCAACGATTGAACCCATATCCCGTTGGTCTCGTTTTCATACGTTGATTATTCTTGATTGCGTTGCGTATTTGTTTTCTGGAGACGTGGACGGATTTTCACAATGATCTTTGTGTTCTTGCATTCTCACTACCTGCTAGACGCCACAATTTGCTTACCACCGCTGGGGTACGACTTCTTGTAGGTCTCTTTCTGAATTGTGTACCCCAAGTTAATTCATATTTCTCAATACCATTAAGAACATGTATCGTAGCCTTGGAAACAATAAATCCCTGATATGAACACGTTTGTATGGTCTGAATGTAAGGCCTATTAGGTACCCTTCCTCAAAGCAATCAATTTTCGGTGACATCACACTACCTAAAAACATTAAACAATGCCAAAATCTAGTTATTTATATCGGCTGTGGTTGTCACGTGACTTGCTGATTTGGATATTCAAAATAATCATCTTAGTATAACGTACTCAAGCCTCTGTAGAATTAATTTACAGTAATATAAAACCTCAAATTCAATTATGGAAGATTAATCTTTTGAGGATGGCAGAGTGATTGCCATTGAAAACTTTACAAAATGAGTATATAGTAGTACATTTGGAAACTTTTCGCACTGTTTCATTTCTTTTTAAAATTCAATAAATTTCAAAGTTGATTAAACCATACCACTCAATAAAACTGCTTCACTGTATAAAGCAGGTATAATAGTATTTGTAAAGGCTAGAACTTTTACTAACGTTTTATTTTATCATGTGTCTCAATCAAATCATTGTTGCATTTGTTATACATCTGCTACCCTCCCAAGTCCTTCAAAGGTCTCATCATTATGTTAACTACCTCAGTTTTGTAGCGGAACTTAATTCACATTTTAACGGAAAGTAAGCACTATTTTTGTTTACAGAACTTACAAGATAATTATTTTTGGAATGTTTACGACTAATACAAATATTTGTTTAGTGATAAAACGAGTTTTACGGCGACTATTTGCAACTACAAACTCACCAGTGAATATAACGACTTGTTTTGATATACTATGATTAATAAAGTAATTAATGATACGTTTTCGTGTAGTTTAATTATACTTTAGAAACAAACAAAACAAATAAATACATTTAATAAAGCTTTTTGATTTATAAATACCTTATCATACATGGAATCTTGATTACATTGTACGATCATATACTCAATGAAAAATCTAGTTTAAATGCATATTTTTTATTAGAAACATTACGCCCATGTTATCCAATACTGTTCTCAATAGGGTGATAGTAATTAACATATACTACATTTATTTAAGTAATTTTTGTTGTAATTTTAGGGTAATTGTTCTGACGGTTCCTTTTTGATGTTTATTTAATTTCACCCCATAACAACACGATAGTCACCTAGCAACTCTAGAAATTATGAACTCAGAGCGATATGAATGAAGTTCTGTTACCTAGGAACAATATGAATTAACATCTCATAATGATATGGAAGAAGGTCTGTTATCTAGCAACAATGGGAATTAACACCTCAGAATGGTATGGTAGAAGGTCTGTTACCTAGAAACAATGTGAATTAACACCTCAAAATGCTATGGAAGAAGGTCTGTTATCTAGCAACAATGTGAATTAACACCTCAGAATGATATGGAAGAAGGTCTGTTATCTAGCAACAATGTGAATTAACACCTCAGAATGATATGGAAGAAGGTCTGTTATCTAGCAACAATGTGAATTAACACCTCACAATGATATGGAAGAAGGTATGTTATCTAGCAACAATGTGAATTAACACCTCACAATGATATGGAAGAAGGTCTGTTATCTAGCAACAATATGAGTTATCACTTCAAATTAAGGTCT
>NW_013667353.1:102503-112297 GCF_000517525.1 Limulus polyphemus | reverse complement strand
GGTGGGCAGAGCACAGATAGCCCATTGTGTAGCTTTGTGCTTAATTACAAACAACAACAACAACATTTTTGCCAGACTGCTCAATGTAATAAGCGATTAAAAACTGTTCTGAATAATTTTGAGCTTGCTAAAACATCTTGGTTTCCATAGTATTAAGAAATTTATACGTTAAAGAAATTTGGAACAAAGAAAAGTATCTAGGGTGTCGAGCATAAAGTTTCTAGCTTCAGTTATCACGTGAAGCTCTATTGAACAAATCTCAACTACCACTGACTTTAATATCTTACATACGTATTAATACTACATATGTATCGATCACACTGTTAGTGTGAACGTTCTTTGTAGTCACTATGAGAAAAAAAACCTATACACTGGATAGGTGAAATGAAGAAGAAGTGTCATTGGCCACTATTCAGTTCTTCACATTATATAGCCAAACAATAGCAGATCAAAGATTAGATTGAATTGTACCTCCTTTGAACTTAGACTTCGAGACTAAACAGTTTTCGAAATACTAAGTTTATTTACTATACATAACAAAATATTACAATATTTTAATTCTTCTACCGATTTCGTGACTTCAATTGTCCTTCTTCAGGATGTAATATTATAATTAATCTATAATAAAAATGTTCAAATACCACTATTCAAATAACCTGATTAAATACACATTTTCAAGATGTTCAAACATAAAATGCAGTCCTTATATGAATTATATATATTAGAACATACTTAAATTAAATTAATTCAGTTTTATCAAACACTGTTTCTCTTTTTTTCTATTTCTTTATAATTTTCTTTTGATTAAAGTTTTATTTAATTATACTTTGTATTTGCTATTACTCGTTTTTTGTGATTCGTGTATGATTATCGTTTACTGTTACTGTGCGTGAAACATAAATATGTTATTCATCACTTAAACATATGCTTTGGTTTTCTTATGAAAGATTTTCGCCTGATAATATATGTGTGGTCATTTATTAAGGCACTTTTAGTTCATTAATTAGGGAAGATTCCCAAAATCACGGACTTTAAAGTCGTTTTTTTTCAGATTTTCTTGCAAAGTCGTCTGGGCAATAGCTATCTCTAATTTTGAACTGATAGACTGGGGTAGAGTCAGCTAGTCACTTACTACTGAGCTACTCCTTTCTGATCAAATAGTTGTAACTAACAGTCACTCTTATAACGCACCTATAGCCCAAAAGTTCGAGCAAATTTTTATGATAGTGAGTCGCCTTGGATTCGCAGTCTGTGCACGCTAGCTACAATAAGCCACGCCCGAGCTCACGATTTGAAGGAAGTAATGATTATAATAAAGTCGAAACGTTAAATGTTCTTATTGGAATGAGTTTATGAAGCGAAAAATAAGACTTGGTATCACTTTATTTACTCATACGCTTAACAAACTGATACAAGAAACATCCTAAATAAATATTAGTAATGTGGTTTATATTACAGTAAAACTGATAATGATTTTAATTACTTCATTGTTCGCTGAAATATGCAAAAAAAAATGAAGAAAAAAGTTATAATTTCTATGAAAAAGTCAAAAATGAAATTGGGCAGGATTCGAATCTGTGAATATATAGCGAGCAGATGTTTTAGCCAGCAAAGCCACCGCATCTAGAAAACTGGAATCCTGGTTGGTTTTCGTTTTTCTCAGAGCAAAGCTACATTGGTTCATCTACTGTGTCCATCGCGGAGAATCGAACCCCGGGTGTGTAGCTTTGCAGACTTACTTGTGTACCACCAGGATACTGCTGGAAATCTCACTTTCCACTTCATTTTCAATATTATAGTTACGAACTAATTATAATTGACACTATAAATGGTTCTCCAGTGGCACAGCGGTATGTCTGCGGACTTACAACGCTGGCAACCGGGTTTCGATACCTGTAGTAGGCAGAGTACAGATAGCCCATTGTGTAGCTTTGTGCTTAATTCCAAACAAACAAACACTATAAATGACAACAATAAAACGAACTTTATATCGGATCTAAGCTTTAGCAACTGTTATGATTCTTTAACTATACTTTGTGTATTGTCTATCACTGCTGTCAGCGTCATGTCTAATGATACTTTAACTACACTTTGTTTATTGTCTACCACTTCTGTTAACGTCACGTGTAATGGTACTTTAACTACACTTTGTTTATTGTCTACCACTGCTGTCAGCGTCATGTCTAATGGTACTTTAACTACACTTTGTTTATTGTCTACCACTTCTGTTAACGTCACGTGTAATGGTACTTTAACTATACTTTATTTATTGTCTATCACTGCTGTCAGCGTCACGTGCTATGATTCTTTAACTATACTTTATGTATTGTCTATCACTGCTGTCAGCGTCAGGTGTTATGATTTTTTAACTATACTTTGTTTATTGTCCACTACTGCTGTCAGCGTCACTTTGTTATGATTCTTTAACTATACTTTGTGTATTGTCTGTCACTGCTGTCAGCGTCAGGTGTTATGATTTTTTAACTATACTTTGTGTATTGTCTGTCACTGCTGTCAGCGTCACGTGTTACGATACTTTAGCTATACTTTGTTTGTTGTCTACCACTGCTGTCAGCGTCACGTGTTACGATACTTTAACTATACTTTGTTTCTTGTCTACCGCTGCTGTCAGCGTCACGTGTTACGATACTTTAACTATACTTTGTTTGTTGTCTACCACTGCTGTCAGCGTCACGTGTTACGATACTTTAACTATACTTTGTTTGTTGTCTACTACTGCTGACAAACCTGTTCTCTCAATAACATCAGACCAGATGCTTTACAACAATACCTTTTTAGGTAATCTTCTTTGAAAACTTAGGCTTTTTTTACTAAAGGAAAACACGTGGAAAAATTAACTCGATAAATGTGAAGAAAAATATAGTGAAGAAAATAAATTTGGCTCCAAATAAATGTTTCTAAGTGAATTAAACTTGGAAGAAATGCTGAAACCATTCGCAGTGGTTCACGAAGAAGTTTGCGCGCGTATTTTTCTCTGTCCATTCTACATCAGAAGCTTTCTTAATTCTGGCGGTGTGACAGAGCTATATAAGTTTTGTAAATAATTACAATTTTCATAAAACACAACTTCCAGGATAGAATTTCTTATTGGTTGTTATACTCTCCAATCGAAATTTCAGCTCAATTGTTTATAGAATAATATTCGTATATTGTATTCAATTAAACCCTATATCGTTGCTGTATTAGTTATTGTAAATAGTTGAGTTTGAACAAAACTCACATCTCAACAGAATTCTACAAGTCAATGACTCCACATAAAATGTTCAGAATTTTGTCTTTTCTCCCATAATAATCAAAATATAAAATTTTTAATTTTTCATTAGTTCATTAAAAAGAAAACATGTTTGGTGGCTTTATGGGTTTGATAAATCATAAGACATTCAAACAGGGTGATCTGTTTTTTTCGTGTCAAAATATTTTAGTATTTTTGTTTAAAAAGTAAGTTTGGTCATTTGTGAAGGTATTCAAAAATTCATGGTTGATTATGCCAAACGTAATTTGTGTTAGCCTTTAATATTAGCTTGATGCTTCTGACTAGTATTATAAACTGTTGTAACTTTCTCATTGCAAAGTTACATAATGAGCTATCTGTACTCTGTTCCCCGCGGAGAATCGAACCTCGGATTTTAGCATGATAAGTTCGTAAACTTACCGCTGTTACTCTATGGGACAGTATTATAAAATACTTTAGCACATTCCTGAGAGGACGATGTGTAGCTACTTGCTAATTTCAGAATTTCGAGCAAAGTTACAGAAGGGATTTTTAAGCTAGATGGAAAACAATCAGTCAATAACCACCATCTTTCAGCTCTTGGAATACTCTTGTCTGACCGAATACTTGGTTTTGATCGACACTGTTAAAGCACACCCGCAACTCTAAAGTGTGGAATGCGTTTTTGCAGTAACGGGTCGTGAACCCCGAATCTTCGGATTTAAAGTCTGGGCAGATGAACGTAAATCAAACTCAAGACAGTATCACACACTGATACTGTATACCACATATTATCTGCTTCCATTTTGTTGCAAGAAAAACACTGGTGTAAAATTGGCAATCGATCGGAGTTTTTTAAACAAAACTCGGGTTTTTGGTTGAATAGCCGTGCGAAAAGTGGCATTACCATGAACTATTTTATTAAGGCACTTTCTGAATACTAAACTAACTTAGCACGTGTATTGTAGGGTAAGAAAGGCACAGTGTTTATTCGATGATCACTTAAATGTGTAAAATTTGAAGAAATCACCGAAATCTAACATCAAAACATAAAAATGATTTAAACTTCTTTTCTTAGAAGTTTTATAAAACGTATTAACTCAACTAGAGTGCCCTTGTGGACTACAATTGTTTGCTTGTCTACGCATGGAACGGAATGTTAAATTCCTCTACAGCAGTTCCAGTGAATATCAGAGAAAATGGGAGATTCTATTAAAGCCAAGAGCAATCAATATATCCAAGTATTGATGAAAATGTTTGAAAAACGCTCAAGAACTCTGAGTAAAATCGATTCTAAAAACATTATAATTTTTTCTTTGTTCTGGAAATAAAATCTAAGAAAGTAATTCTTCCTTTAATAGACCCTTAGTTGGTAGAATAAATGAATACGTTTCTCTAGATTTCATAAAGACTTTTTTTTAATTGCTTGGAGAAACTGCTGTTCTTATAAAATAACAAGACGTGCATGCTGAACTGTAATCAAATACCCTACTCCATCTGTTACCATTGCTAAATGTCTAGCGAGGAGACAAGCACATTTTCTTTGTTCTGTTTAACAATAGGGATGATTAAGCAACATGCATGCACAAGTGTCTCCATAGCTCAGCTTTTCTGTACTGCCAGAGGTCTGTGTCAACGCTAATATCTTTGAAAGGAATCATTGCCAAGACAGTTTCATTATTCATTTATTTTCAAAATTTAACGTAAATTACAATGGATGAAAAATATTTCTGTTGAGAATTTGCTAGTAATACCGTGATGCTACTGTGAGGTGAAGGTAGTAGCGTTGCTAGTAATACCGTGATGCTACTGTGAGGTGTAGCAACGCTACTACCTTGTAAATTAGTTTTATACAAAAATCTTCGTGAATGGTTTCATTATGTCAAAATTGATCCCTTAAAGCTAAGACACCATCCAGATCCACTTCATCATTTTATAGGTTAAACATACATTTTATAATACTTAGTTATAAATTAATTGAACAGCGCATGATAATGAAAATTTCTTCACGCACATAGAGTTATCAGTGGATGAAGAATGCAATTAGCACCTAAAGCATTACATTTTCAGTCCAAGTATTTTATAGACAGAAAATATCTTTGGTGATTGATATTTTCCAACTAATTAGAGAAAACATGCCGAGGATAATTTTACTGCCTGAACATTCTCCACTATTAAGTGTTGTGTCTTCTAATTGAAATGAGGTGTCAGAGAAACTGATTGAAATACACATGATAATATCAACCTGTCTCAAAGCTTAAGATTTATGTTGCAAAATTAACAGCTATTATATTTAACTAACTACGAGGATGAAATTCAAACCATGGGACACTTTAAAGAAAAAAAAAAGAGTCTTGGAACTCGTATTATCAACAAAACTATAATAAATTATGCTTTACTCGCCAGAAAACCTGTAATTTAGCAGAGGGGAAAATCAAATCATTTATAGAATGGTAACTGACTGTAAAGCAATTTAGTTAACGACATTAAGAATTTAAGTTTAAACAAAACAGTTAATTTACGATAAAGAAACACCTTTTCTGTTAAGAGTAAGCACTTTTAAAATTGTTTCAGCTTGGTGTCTTATGCAGACTTGTCTATATATATTACGATTTCTCCTTTAAATTAAATTATGCTGAGTACTTATTGGAGTAATTTGAATTTTGTGAATAAACCAGATTTTTACAAAACGTGTAACATTTGGCTGAAAGCGAAACAATGCTTTGTCTTGGGGAAAGAAACCTAGCTTTATTTTAGAAAGGCAATTTGTAAAAGATCTGATTAGTATAAAATCCTGAGAAATGCTTAGAAACGTAGTTAATGGTTCTCACGGTATCCAAAAAAATTACTGTCGTTATGTAAAGGTTATTGTATACAAATGATAGTTGAATAAATGTTTAATACATTGAAATTGATTTTTTAAACATACTTAGTACCTTGTAATTCTTCATTACCTTTATAATACCACGAGTTAGTCTCTAAAAGTCTTGAATGTTTGGAATATACACGAGCTAAAACTTTTCATGGAAATAAGTAAAACAGAATAACCTACACGACAAACCTTATCATTTTGAAAATGTCTTAAAAACAACCAATTGTCAACTATTTTTAATATCCAAAGTTTACTACTTCGTTTCCATAAATCCGCCTTGTACTATGCAGCCTTTATTACCACTGGTTATTTTGAATAAAGTCTAACTCTCAGCATTGTTTTATAAAGTCACTATAATTCCAGACAAAATCAACTTTAAAACTTAGGTCTTTAATTTTCTACAGAGCAAATTCAAAAGTAATTTATTAGTAGATGATTAGTGAGGTTCAGTTTAAAAATAAATTCAGTGCTCGATTTTTTCCGTTAAACAAAAATCTTCCTAAGTGTTTGTTTGTTTTTAAGTTAAGCACAAAGCTACACAATGGGCTATCTGTGCTCTGCTCAACACGGGTATCGAAACCCGGATTCTAGCGTTGTAAGTCCGCAGACATACCGCTGTGCTACGAGGGGGATCCTAAGTGTTATCTGTGTTTTCAGCGTAGATAGTTAACAATGAAGATTTTGTAAGTGTTATCTGTGTTTTCAGCGTAGATAGTTAACAATGAAGATTTTGTAAATGTTATCTGTGTTTTCAGCGTAGATAGTTAACAATGAGATTTTGTAAGTGTTATCTGTGTTTTCAGCGTAGATAGTTAACACTGAAGATTTTCTAAGTGTTAACTGCGTTTTCAGCGTAGACAGTTAATAACTAATATATATCTTATAAGATTTTGATTAGATGAATAGCTCTTGGTAAGTAAAAGGAATTAGTAGGCGTAGAAAAAGCATAAATTTATTTAATTTTAAACTTGCTAACATTTCATCTTATTCATATATTTGATAACTAAACAGTACTAAAAGGTTACTTGCGTAGTGTTTAAGTAAACGTTGAATAACGTAAAATAAATCTTATTAATTATACAAGATTTTCATTTGTAACAATCACCTTTGCGTTTCTTACACGCCGTGACGTAAAACAAGATTGGATATTAAATAATAACCTAGAGTGTGACTAAGTAGGGTATTTACTATTTGTTTATAGACTTTTAACTATCAACGATCGGACATTCCAGTATAAGAACATGGAGATAGATGATCACAAAGAAGTAGGAGAGTTTATATAATTTTTTCTTCTTCAAACAAATGTAAAAAATAAGAACTCGTTGAGGTAATAACATAATATTCATGGAATTTATAAATATTACTTTTAAGGAAATTATTATTCATATTTATCCTTGTTTGTCTTTATTCCTATTACCTCCTGTATCTGTATGTGGGTCTAAGCCTGCCTATCGATGTTTACGCGTATCTATATAATGCGAAGATCTCTTACAAAGCAGCCTGTAACTAGTCTCTTCATACTGACTTATTTGTTGATAGTATTATCACGATCTTCACTACCAGTTGTTGATAGTATTATCACGATCTTCACTACCAGTTGTTGACGCTAACTTATTACGTTAGATTACAAATGTTGAGAAGATGTGTCAACGTTGTGTTAAGTAAAGTGTTAATAGTGACCGTTTGTATTCAGCTTATGACACTAGAAGGACAAACAAGACTTTAATATTCAAATAAAAATAGTAAAGGAAAATAAAGTAAAAATGCATACGGAGTGTAAGAGAATGAGAAAAGAACTTCGCACATAAAGAAACTCGGCAGTGATAAAGTTGGAACAAATAACCAGGAGATACTTGATCTTACTGCTAGTTAGAAATAAAGAATGCTATCTCGGGGGCTACAACCTTCCTGTTGTTCATGGTCGCACGATTCTAGTATTTTCACCTCCACGCGCTTGACGTGCGGAACTGAAAAAATATTTGAAGATAAAGTGTAAAGGTTTCGATCACGGATGAAAAATAAACCTTACAAAATTATTGTCTGATGAAGTGCATTTTATTGTGTACGTACGTACTCTGGTGTGAAAACAATAGGAGAAACGTGACCCGAAGCAGAGAAAAAAAGTCACATAGTGGGTCTCAGGTGAGAGGTAATCCAATACGCAATGATTGATTTGATTATCATTCATATATGAAGTGAAAGAACAGAATCCATATAACTGAAGCAGTGTGCAGTTGTCTGGAAATGACAAAATTAAAATATATATATATATTTATTAAACTTGATTGTCAAATTTAGTGAAAGTCAGACTTATTGCTGTTAACACAAGAATTCCATACAATAAATTTACCGGCAATATTTTCTTAAAATACACAGTAAATAGTTGGGTGTTGTGTAATAAGCCATTGTATGTAACCGTCATGCCCTTAACTAACATTGATAAAATATGTTGGCCAAAATTTCCCATTTAATGGGTCCTTGTTATAATGAAGCATTACAAACGCTCTTCATCAATTTACTGAATATGTTGGCAACTTTTGAACGCACATAAAAGTTTCCAGTAAAAGTGAACAAATTTGTTTTAAGAACGTTTCATGGTCTTCTATGTACACGGCGTATGTTCATTTTATTTATTTTTTTCATAAACTATGTAACTAGTGACCCAAGTCTTCAAAATATATTCGTTAATGCAAATGTAGTAATTCATAATTAAGTGATTTTCAATTAATACAGATGCCAGTCGGTTGCTATATCTCAGCCTAACGGACGTTTGAAATCTTGAAAGTGTTTCTTGTTTCATGGCATTAAGGTAGACTGCTGATTGTTTGTTCGGAGGCGCGTGTGAGTTTCTACAGACAGGAGATATATTTTGAAGTTTCCTTTATAGTTGTCTCTTTAGTTTCAATATTGCATACTTCGAGTACAGTTACTTTCAGTTTGTGTTCTAAAGTGCTAACAATATTCATCATTACACCTTCACCTCATGGAGAATTAAAGAAGCCTTTTGAAATATATGTTCTTTCATTACCAGATGCATTAACTAACACTTCCACATGGTTTGTTTTATCTAAAAACCATGAAGACTAACGTACTGTTTCGCTAAAACGACACTTGGAAATTGTACGTAAATGTATCATAGTAACTGATTTCGCGACTGTCTTCATTATTTGCTCGATTTAAAACAGTGAACAGAAATATGTTAGAATATAATTAGAAATTTGTTATCACAAACCTAAAATGTAATTAAATTAAAGATATGTAAGAAGGTATTAAACAGTAGAATATTTCTGTGCTTAAAGAAATGGGAAAAGAGCAAAGCTCCTGAACGATGGTACAATGTGTTAAATTTGAAAGAGCTGAGAAAATATTAAAAGTGAAAAATATGAAGGAATATCATAGAAAAAAATTTGTTTCTTTGTTTATTCCTAAGCACATAGCTACTAAATGGGTTATCTGTGCTCTGCTCACCGTGGGTATCGAAACCCAATTTTAGTGTTATAAGTCATTAGACTTACCACCGATCCATTAGAAGGTACAAAAGTGAAGATATGAAGAAAAACAATAAGGTGATTTTTTGTTTTTTTTAATTTTATTTTCGTTTGTTATATAGTAATAAACGTTAAACTTTAAGTAGTTTAATTTTTTTACTTTTTACAACTAACTAATTAACTACTAGTAAGTAAAGTAAGT
>NW_013667353.1:96921-101503 GCF_000517525.1 Limulus polyphemus | reverse complement strand
ATTTCGTTTTGTTATATGAATAGAAAACTTTATAGATTTTATTTTTCATACATAATCATGAAATGAATAATGTTTTCGTTTATGTTGAAGGAGCGTATTGGACGGAAAACATTTTAATTTGTTCTGGTGAAGCTCTCCATATGATGAAGTTTTTTGGTAGATGATGATAAAACCTTCGACACGAATGGACGGAATTTTGGTCATTGGTGACGAAGCCCTCCTGATGCACGAACTTGTTTTATGGCTGATGAAGCTCTTCACATGGGGGATGTTTTGGTTGATGATGATAAAGCATTCCTCATGGACGATGTTTCAGTTTGTGCTAGTGAAACCCTACGCACTTTTCAATTAGTGAGTGATAATTATGAACTCTGAAGGGACGAAGTTTAGGCCAGTGATGATAAAGCTTTATGTATAAAAAATATTTGTTTTGTGATGATGAAACTTTCTTCATGGACAACATTTTGCTGTTCGGGCGATGTCTTCGTTGGTAACATTGAAGCTCTGGGAGATATTCATAAATCCTCTCGAAAGGTACTAATTTTGTTCGTGCTGATAAAGACCTTCTTTAATGTCCTTTCCATGTACAGGGTTTTAGTCTGTATTGATGAAGATATTTGAATAGACAAAATTTCTTTCTGCACTGATGAACGATTTCGTTGAGAAATCGAAACACTGTTCATTTCAAGGCTGATCGATCGTGTGCATTTTCTATTTGTTATTCTTCACCAAGTTACTAACTTTCTAACAATGTTAAGAGATGTAATCACGCATCATCGAGCTTATAGAAGAGTAGGAGAACAGTTGATGACTACCACTTCTACTGTTTGTGCCAACTCTATGTGATGGTCCACGGAATATTAATAATGCTCAAATAATTTGTTTCTCACACCGCATAATCATTGTTTCTTGAACCTTGAAGCCTTAACATCTTTGTTCAACAAGTGTAAAATGCCAAATTTTCCATTATGTGGAGTTGTTAGCTGGAAAGTTTGTCTTCAGCTAAATACCTTCTTCATTATATATTCTTTTTAAACATAAAGTCTACAAGATATTAAATTATTCAATACTTTTGGTTCGAGTGAAATATATAGCTTCGTGAAGAACTTTTGGTAATAATGAATGAAAGATTGCAAATTTGACAGGCTTTTAAAAACTGAGAATCGTGCACAAACATTTTTTTTTTCTGAAAAAGAAATGAAAGATAGTTTAAACGCGAAACAAAGGCTGAAGGCACAAGTACGAAGCTTTACTATTACCAAATGTTTGTAGAAACAAGATACAGATGCGGGTATATCTCAGTGGAAAAATGACCATTTATTAGAACAAGCAACTCATAAACTTGAGAAGTTAAGTATACACATGAATAGCATACCGTTTTATGTTTGAGAATAATGCAAAATTTATGTAAAGAATAAGTCAAAAGCCTGAGCTTAATTTGTGAACACTGAAGCTTTCCTAAACGCTGCTCAACAAAAGTGTTGCTCTAGTATTTACATTCAGTATCATAGTATCAGTCAAGATACGTTCATTTTGGAATATGACAAATTGTATAATCAAGATTTAGTAGATATTCCTCAAGCCTTAACTATCTTATTACATCGACCAGTCATGGATACTACAAAATGTTTGATATCATTAAGAAATGATATTATCTCCCATTTTGGTTGCACTGTATCAAATAATTACCGCAAGTTAGTTATTCTAACACTTGAAACAGTGATTTTCAATTGATAAAACATATTATAATTTGAATTAGAGCTGGGACTTTTGGATGGTAGTTTTATACCATAAGGTGTTAATCTCGTCTCAAAATACTTCTGATTTACAATAAAAAGAATAACTTTTTATTTGATGTTTATTGTTATTTTAAAGATACATTCTTTATATTTATATTTAAGTTTAAGTATTTCTCTCTAATAGTTTCTCTTAACCATATTTATTTATCAAACATGTGTATGCCGCACGTTTTATCGTACATTCCATTGTATTGTTACCGCTTAAATCTGTTCTTTCTAAACTTCCGATTGATTACGAAAACTTGCTCAATACTAATGTTGTTTTTTGTAGTTCGAATATTATGAACTAATTTCTTTAGGATATTAACGCTGATGATAGAATTTATGGAAATTCCGAAACATCCATATTAAATATGTTTTTTTTTGGTATTACCGTGCTTTTAATATTTATTATAAAATTTCGTTTTCCACCTGATGAATCACTTATTCAACTTTGTGGTAATCGAAAGAAAACTCGCTAACAGATTTTCTACTATTCACAGAGATGACATCCGCTATAATGAAATATACTGGTTATATTATGGCTATAATTCAGTGAGGCATAAGCATGTCAAATATGGATATAACGATCCTTTTACTGGACCAAATAAAAAGAAAGAAACGAAAAAAGAAATATATGCTTTTACAAAAAAAAAAAATCCATTTAAGTAATATTACTTTTCTACCTTTACTTATTAAGGAAAACATTTTTGTGTTTTCCATTCATAAATAAATCAATTCAGAAATTCTCTTAAGTTACTTTCATCGAATTTTATTCAAAATTATCCAACTTTGTGGTCATCGAAAGAGAACAGATTTTCTACCATTCAAAGAAATGACCTCCGTTATAACGAAATAAGCTGGTTATATTATGGCTTAGTTATTTTGAGCTCCGAATGCTTTCTCATAAACTCGACAAGTTTGCTTAGTTGAGGCTTTTGAAAAGGATGTAACATAATATGACTTCAATTTCCGATCATTTGATGTGCAGGGCATGAAGCAGAAGCTTTAGTCTTGGAGTATCAGTTCCATACACCCAACTGAATGTCGTTCTACTGATAAGGCGTAGTAAGTTGGCAAGCTGGTTTTTGATCTTTATTTGTAACATTTGTATGGCCTTTCAGCCACAGATCATGAGGTTGAGTTATCATACCTGATTAGAGAGTGAACACAGAGCTTAACTCTCGTATAGTCCTTTTGTATTGTATCATTCGAAGCATTCATTGCATTTTTGAGCTAATTACTAAAGCCTTTTTCTTTATTAAAGTTGGCTGTCAGTCCACTGTTATGTGGCAACAAATGTGGCTAAAATGTGAAGATAGGAATTTAAATGTTAGTTTTAAGGATAAACTTCGACTAGGTTGTACTTTAATCACACACACACACACACAAAGTGGAGTTTTGGCAGTCGAGTTCGCATCAATTTGTCTCTTTTGGCTATTACACCATGACTAACATTCATTATAAACTGTTGAAAACTCTTCAGGAACTTTAGTTCAACATTTATATGAATACCTAGAAAAAGTCAAACAAAGAGAGAGACAGGTTACTCCGAATAAAGGAGACCTGTCTAGTATGTTAGCAATAGACAGGTGGCAATTAATTGTACTTTCGTTTTCTATTTTTGTATATTCAGGTGCTTAACGTGGACGTACAGAAAGAATTTGACGTCATTTCTTCATCTCAAAAATGTAAAATAATATGCTAAATTACAACGTTAAAATGCCGTAACTTAACTTTACAAAGAATGAGTAAACTTTGGATAACGAAACTAAATATTAATTCTGAAGTAATCAGTGGAGCAGCAAGTCAATACATTTATTGGAGCAGGTTTGTTAGTTTGATAAAACTCTGCATGTCATCTTATCAGGAAAGGTTATCTGTGCTACATGATCTATAGAGATTGTATTAACTTCCTTACATTGTGTTGTATGTTAACTGATTTGTAGAGATCCCACATTACACCAAATGTTTTCATTTTTAATTAATGAGTAAACACTTTGTATTGCTGTAAATACTCTAGAATATAGCGTGTTAAACTAATCTGGCGAGTTTTTACATTGTACTAACTGTCCTTTCTCAACTAGTTAATTATTCTGAAGAGATTTGATACTATTTCAACTTCCGTGGCTAAATGTTAATGTGCCAGACTGTAGATCTATGTGTATAACTTTCGTTTCCCGGAAAAGAAAAAAAATCTCAGTACTTGTTCAGAGGAGAGTATTCTAACATTTGGTGGTGAGCACTGCTGATTAGCTGCTTTCCCTCTAGTTTTCCATTTCAAAAATCAGGGACGGCTAGTGCAGATAGCCCTTGAGTAGCTTTGCTCAATTAACTGAAAACGAACAAAGAAACGCCACATTATGTTGAGTATTATTTTAACAAAAGTCAAATTTCAAAATTATTCTCCGGTTCGGTTATAGTATCGGTTATAGACCTAGTCCTCCTGTACTAGTGACGTGTATAATTTTCTAGTAGTTTAAACTGATCATTTAGAAAATTCATTAAATTCACCACTACTGTAGTAATTCAAAACGAATGAAACCATCACGGTGTTAATGTAGAGGGACGCGCTTGTTCGTTTATTCAGGGTACAGTATATCAATACTTGACAAGTTTAGTGATAGAAGCGGATGGTGTTTCGTTTCTATTCATACATCACAGTAGAGGATGTCAGCTTACTCGAGAAAACATTGTTCATAACTTCAGTTTTCTAAACTTCATTACCTCTGTCATGGTATAACGTATTTTCAGTATTTTCAACGTAGTTTAGGCCCGGCATGACCAGGTGGTTAGGGCGCTCG
>NW_013667353.1:79228-95945 GCF_000517525.1 Limulus polyphemus | reverse complement strand
TTCACTCTACCGAACGGACGAATAAAATATTATAACCCACCGCCAACTCTTGGGCTACTCTTTTACCAACGAATAGTGAGATTGACCGTCACATTATAACGCTTTCACGGCTGAAAGGGTGAGCATGTTCGGTGTGACGGGGATTCGAATCCGCGACCCTCAGATTGCGAGTCGAGCGCCCCCTAACCACCTGACCATGCCATGCCGGGCCGGGAAGATGAAAGATTTATTGAGGAACTTGCTGAAATGAATAATTAATTCAAAAATACAGCAACGTCAACTTTTACAGGAGGCAAGTTACGATGTTATGATACTATGGATAGAAACATTGTAATTATTAAACTCGGAACTGTAAAAGTTGATGTTGTTGTACTCTTTAATTAAATTCATATACGACATAATTACTTACTGATGTCATAAAATCACCTTAAGAATTCCACCACACACACTTTTTAGTTTACAAGATGCTTCATTATTGGGTGATAATTTATCCTGAAGCCCCCCAGTAGCACAGCGGTATGTCTGCGGACTTACGACGGTAGAATCCGGGTTTCGATACCCGTGGTGGGCAGAGCACAGATAGCCCATTGTGTAGCTTTGTGCATAATTACAAACAAACAAACAATTTATCCTGAAACACCAACATGAAACAACACATGTGTAGCATGTTACGAGAAGTTTAAAACGCTTTATTTAGTTAATATCTTCAACCTGAACGTCACTTTATATAATTCATGGACTGAATGACCACATCAGAGACCCGGAGGTACGGACAGAGCCATCGATAATTTCGAATTTGTGACCTGAGGGAGGCAAACCAGTCACCAGCACCAGCAGGATAGTGGAATTGACCGATCCTAAAGCTGAAATTTTAGAGCGTGTTCAACAGTACATCGCGGCTTGAACTTTGGACCTTCAGATACTCAGCTCAGCACCTGAGCTATTAAGCCACGCCTGGTCCTAAGAGCTTTCATTTCAGTTTCAAATATTTGGGCGCAGAAACAAACTTGTGGATAACACAGGGTTATGTATTCACCTGTGATTTGCTTAACACAATAGGAAATAATTGAGATTTATATTCAACTACGAAATTTTAGTTCACTTGATGTGTTTCAAAGTGTTTAAATAAAATCAAATATTAAGATTTTGGTTAGCATTCAAGTTGTTTTCCTTGTGGGATATGTTGTTTTCCATGAGCCCATATATCCAGATTGAGATAATAGAGCTTGTTTGTTTTAGAACAATGCCACGGTGGGCTATCCGCACCTCGGGGAATCGAACCTCGGATGTTACCATGGTGATGACTAGCTGCCTTCTCTCTAGTCTTACACTGCTAAATAAGGGATGGCTAGCGCAGATAGCCCTCGTGTAGCTTTGCGCGAAATTCAAAAACAAACAAAAGTAGTTTATTTTTAAATAGCTGAATTTGGTGTAGAACAGATTTATATATATATATATACAAACAAGGGTCGCAGAGCTTTTTCTGGTAACAAAGACTTTCTCACGTATATTCACAAAAGCTATTCAAGCGAAAGAATGACGAGTAATCAACTAGGGAATCCGTTGAAAAATTAGATGGTTTCCTTTTTGTTCTTCCCTTTTTTATTACCAAAAATAATGGTATCAGAGACGAGATGACGTCATTAAATCACGATTGCTCTGACATAGAAACCATTCAATATCCACTGTCCAGACGGAATACTAGCAAAAGTCACCATTTTAACCATAAAAATATGAGTTATATAAAACTTTTAGTATCAGGAGGGAATTCCTTTGGTAATTTTATAGGTAATGTTATTCCATTAATTTCTGGAGTATAGAAAAATAGATTCGTATCTGAGTATCAAAGTTCTGGTTCATAAGGCTAAGACAAACCAATATCTTTACTGGTATAGTCTTTATTAACAAAAAAGAGAGGAGAGAGTCATTTCAAATAAATGATATTTCTGTAATACAGTTATGACGTATTCAAGTTTAGTATTGGTAATAAGACATTACGATGACATATGAGTGCTATGAGGATTATATATTTAAGTAAATATATATTATGTGGGTTTATTTCTCAGCAAAGCTACACAGGGCCTATCTGCACTAGCTGTCCGTAATTTTGAATTACTGAGCAGAGGAAAGACGGTCAGTCAGCACAATACATCCCACCATCCACACTAGGAGATTGACTGTAACACTTATAACGCACCTACAGCTTAAAGTGCTGGAAATAGTTTGTGGTATCACAAAGATATGAATTCGCTCTAAAGTCGAGGGAATTCAGCTTGTTGACAGAATCCACCGCCATCTTTTGGGCTACATATTTTGACAGAATAGTGGAATTTGGCTGTCATTGTTATAACGCATCCACGATCCCTCAGATTCACAGTTCATGCATGCTAAACACTGGGCCACGCTCGGCTCTTTATTGTCTGCGTGTGTCATAAGGCTAATGCACTTAAGTAAGTACTGTATACGTGTCATTAAAATGATAGAGTAAATATTGTCTGTGGTGTAGTGACGATTTTTTCAAATAATTGTTTTTTGTCCAACAAAAGCATCACGTACCTAAATTTAACATCGTTTATAAGTCATTACAATGATCTATTTAAATTAATATTATTGTGTGTTAATGCTACAATGTTAGTTGAAAGACAGAAACTTAATTTATAAAGCAATTTACTGTGTGAGTGATGTGTTTAGCATAATATAAGAAATTAGGGTTTCTTCTGAACATACAACCGTGGTGCTTTGATAGACAATAAATGAGACAGTTATATAAGAAAAGGGTGACCCTTGACTCCGACTTGAAATCCGTCACATTGGATGCTGAAGAAATCAAGAAGAGTGAAGTTTTTAATATAACAGTTTAATAGACACTACTAACGTAATATTATGAGTTCATTCGTGTCTTTGACCAAACTTTGTGCAAAATGGTAGTCATTACTAGAAAAATGAAGAACCACAATACGTTACCTACTTCTAAGTCATATTAATCTCTACACTAAAATTCAAAGAAACAGTATATCTATTGTAGCTTTATGTACGAGAAAAAATGTTGTTCAGTGTTATACAGTCTGGCCAGTTGTGTAAATGTACAATTATGAAAAAATCAGAATCACGTACTGGTCCTCAACTTTATGTTATGCTACTTGTTGCAACGAAATAAGCCGTAATAACAAGTAAGTTGTAACAGCTATACAGATGCTGACTTTAAGCAATTATTGCTTGTGTGATATATCTAAGTCATTCGTTATTAAATGTGTCAATGTAAAATTGCCGAGATCAATGAAGCATGCTGTTGTTACATTATTTGAAAAAAAAGTCCGACCTTACTGGTATACCATAGGTGACTTATAGCATGTGGTCATAATGGTTTTGTCAGGGTAATTGCTAATCGAATTTTTAACACCTGCCATACGAGCCAGCCCAGCATCTTGATGTGGATCCAAAAAAGATTCATTCCGTAAAGGTTGGGTTATCTTGATTAGAAAAAACAAAACAAAAAACATTTGGCATCGTTTTCAAGGTCTAGGTCGCTGGACCAGACCCGTGACTGGACCCAAGACCATGAGAGCCAATATGGGGAAGTTAACTTGCAAATGCAAAGTTAAACGAAACATGCTTGAAATGTTCTAGATGTGGTTGTGAATGTGATGGTTTAAGTGTAGCGATTAAACTAAACCGTGAATCCAGATCGGATGAGAGAGGAATTTATTCCAAGAAATCCCAATTGATTTGATATACTTGCAGGATCGGAGATTCGTTAAATGATTACTGCACTGACAGCGAAACATAACAAACAAACAAACAGGCACAATAGTATCGTTATATTAAAAAAAGGGGGATTGGAATCATATATAAAAAATCATTAGTTTCAATATTTTATGAAATTAACGGCACAGTAAAGTCCAAAGATGCAGTGTTGAAGTTGAAGCAGCTGCATGATGCATTAAATATGATTTCCCTAGCGATTCTCAAATTAAAAATGCTATTTCTGCAATGAAGAGTAAATATAAGAAGGGTGGTATAATACTCAGTATGGTACCACCATAGTATAATCCATATAGATTTCATCATGTCATATTTTCATGAATATTTAGTTTTTTTCGTTTTAGAAGTTCTGCCGAGCTTCATTCATCGAGATATAATGTATGAATTATTTCTCACTAGTAACATTAACTTTTAGCTAGGAGTTGATTGACCAAGTTGCTCCGCTCAGTGTTTTGCTCTTTACTTTAGCAACAGACTTCATTCTGTATTTTGCACATTCTAATCTATTGGAGTAGAGAAATCATGTAGACGGCCCATCGAGTTATAATGATACACTGGTGGTATCAAATTACTGGGAAGTTTTCTCGGTAGTTCTTTGAGTTGATTAGAAAACAAATTGAATTGAGTGGAAAATTTTCAAACTACCTTTGCTATATGAATCGGCTGCGTCTTTACTCTTCCTTTTGTGGCAGAATATTACTGTTTGATAAAAGTGTGGTTAATACTGGATGACACAGATGCAATGGTAAAATATCTATGAAGTGGGATATGTTGGATATAGAGCAGTCATATTTCTTTTCTCTTTGTTGAAGGCGACCTTAATTTAGTCGTTGATGACGATAATATCATTAATTTTCGAGTTTTAATAGTTCATTTGCGATTGGTAATTCAAAGCGCCAGTTATCTGCCAAATAGTTTTCAGTTGATGGTATTATACATCATAGTTTTTATAAACGGACATCTGTTGATTATCTTTTTTAGAGATTACTGTCATTTGATATCTTACTTTTACCCATGGACATAGCTAAAGTGAAAATTCATCCGAAGTTCAAACACCGACAAGCACACAGGGTCAGCCTAACATATTGTATACCTTTCCCTTATGGGTGTAAAATAAAAAAGTACGTTACATTTAATTTCAAATTTTAACCGAGTTTCGGATCTCGGTGACCTAATTAGCTTGCTACAGCCATGCTTTTACCCCCTTTCTATTCAGGAGCACTTAAGATGGGGAAGTGTCACACTTTCTAGCTTAAAGATTTAAATAACATAGGCCTGTGAATTTGAGTTTCATAAAAGTTGTTTTGGTTTTAATAACAGTATTAATTTTTTTCTATCACGTAAGGATTTTTTTACAAATCGGGAAGAAGAAAAAACTCTTACCTAGATCAAAATATTATTTCGTTTACCACACTGACCATTTTTTATTATTATGTTTGTTAACAAAAATACAAACTAACTGAAGTAAAGGGAAGAACACTGATGTCAAACGAATATGCATCTTCACTCACCCTGATTTTTTATTCTCAAAACTACGTGTTGTGGTCTTTCTTTTATGTATTGCGTTATGACGTTTTGTGAAAAATCTGTACATGATGAAGAAAAATATGTATCATTTGCGGATTCAGCGTACAGGAATTACCGTAGAACATGTAAAAATTTCAAGACAATAAACCATCGCAGCCTGTGTAATCAGTTCACAGGCTCCGACCTAGTTGAGTCTCTTTAATTTTAACTTGCGTTTATTAGATAGTAAAAAAAAAGCAACAATTGTGTTTTCTGGTTCAACAACGTTAGTGAAGTACCTTTTTGTAATAATACTTTATGTTAACGAAAGAGTTTTTTACTGTTCTGATCCTGTTTTTTATAATCCAATAACAGCTGCTGCGAAATAATTTTTTCGTCTTTCGTCAAAGACAAATTACTTATTTAGAAACCAGGCATAAGTAACCATGAAATTTAAATTAACAGGAGAAACGGGCAGTGTAGTTTATCTTTTAAACTTTCCACCAGAACTGTTTAGTTATTTCTTGAACTAGGAGATGGCCACCCGAACATTCTAGAAGATGGCCACCCGTACATTCCTAGAGAACTTGAACGTCACTCTATTATTTGGAAAGCTATATACACTTCGTTAACCAATAGAGAAGATTTATATATTAAGTGGAGATTAATCTATAATGCTCTACATCCTATACTTAGCTAATTGTTTGTAATTAAGCGCAAAGCTACACAATGGGCTATCAGTGCTCTGCCCACCACGGGTATCGAAACCCGGATTCTAGCGTTGTAAGTCCGCATAAATACCGCTGTGTCACTGGGAGCTTTAGCTAATTGATGTTAGTCTTACTCAGAACAGTGACTGTTTCATATGTAACAATGGCACTGGATCTTTATGCATACTAACTGTTAAACATACGACGACTTAGTTTTGTGAATTTAAAATACGTACATTGACTTTACGTAATAATTATTTGTATGTATTTCATACTGGCTACGTGTGTCTCAAAAAGTGTTACTTGTAGTAAATTATGTCAATTTTAAATAAGTTAAAACTAGGACTATATCTACGGAAATTAACTGAATTTTTTTCTGACCTCAGAGCATGTGCTCAAGTAATAACCGGATCCACCAGTTATATAAAACAAGATAATTTCAGTTTACTTCTATTATTTATGGCCTATTGGAAAGCCTTGATTAGAAATTACAATTGAGAACATATTGAAGCTGATCTACTAACTCGAATATGGTAGCTTATCTTTCTGTGATATTATTTAATAGATATGAAGGGTATTTTTTATTTTTATTATTAATACTGAATATTGCATTGATCTGATAAATATGTTAAACTCTATCTATCTATCCATCATTTCACTTGGCATCAACATTGTTAATTAAACATGTCATAAGTAGCTCAGACAAGTTTTAGCTTAAGAAAATATCTATTTCTTCTTTTAGATCTGCCCCCCAGTGGCACAGCGATATGTCTGCGGACTTACAACGCTAGAATCCGGGTTTCGATACCCGTGGTGGGCAGAGCACAGATAGCCTATTGTGTAGCTTTGTGCTTAATTAAAAACAAACAAACAAATCTTTTAGATCTAATTGATCCAGGAATAACAAATGTTAACAACAAAACCACTATTATACTGCCGTCTCAGGAATGCCTATCTGCACGTCTGTCTGTCAAACTTAATGTGAAAAAAGGCAATATATAAATAACAAATATACATGTAGTAGCTTAAAAATATAGTAATGTTAAAAAGTTTCAGGACTACTGCATTTGTGTAGTTACGTAACATGTTTCAAAGTATAACTGTATAGAAAGTAGAAGAAACAACCACATTTGTGTAGTTACGTAACATGTTTCAAAGTATAACTGTATAGAAAGTAGAAGAAACAACCACATTTGTGTAGTTACGTAACATGTTTCAAAGTATAACTGTATAGAAAGTAGAAGAAACAACCACATTTCTGTAGTTACGTAACATGTTTCAAAGTATAACTGTATAGAAAATAGAAGAAACAACCACATTTGGGCAATGAAAAATAAAAGTTTTTTATTAATGAGTTGAGTCGACTAGTTTTTCAGTGAAACAGTTATCACCATTACAATGTAACCGAAACTAGTCGACTCAAGTCATTTCTTCTACTTCTTTACATAAAATAGTACAATTTACCTAAAAATAAACTATAACTATAAAGAAAATTCACTTAAATTACTTTATAAGAAAATCACCACTAAGATTAAACATGTTAACTCTTATAATCCCTCAGAGGACAGGAAAACTTATATTTTGTGGTTTAAGAAGAAGAAAAATATAATTCTTCTAATATGGTATTTAAATGTCCACTGAAAACTAATGATGGTTGAGTGTGAGTTAATTAAGGTTAGGCTCATTTGAAAAGTTCTAATTGTGTTTTATTAAATCTGATGGATATGAAGACATACTTAGCAAAGCCAGTTAAAACCTTTTTTTAAGTGTTCTAGCTCGTATTTCAACTAAAATATCCAAATATTGTTTGGGTAACACATAAAATATTCACCTATAGTAGGTTTGAATACCAATATACTCTCGACACAAAGACTTCTGAGCCTTCATTATGAATAAGGCTTGGCATGGCCAGATGGTTAGGGCATTCGGCTCGCAATATGAGGGTCGTGGATTCGAATTCCCTTCCCACCAAACATGCTCGCCCTTTCAGCCATGAGGGCGTTATAATGTGACAGTCAATCCCACTATTCGTTGGTAAAATAGTAGCCCAAGAGTTGGCGGTGGATGGTGATGATTAGCTGCCTTCTTTCTAGTATTACACTGCTAAATTAGAGACGGCTAGCGCAGATAGCGCTTGTGTAGCTTTGCGCAAAATTCAAAACAAACAAACATTACGAATATAATGGTAATATGTAAGACTTGTATCATGACGAGACAGACAGGACAACAAATAACATTGAGACTGACAAGAAATGATTCAAATCCTTCTTTTCTGACATGATTAGGATAATTATTACTATTAGAAATACAAATAAAATATGAAGTATCTTTGTTTTTCCCATACACAAAACGGCAACAACAAAACTAATTGAAAAAGAACGGTTTAAAAGAAAAACGACTACAAATAGTCTACATGGTTCTTTCTTCGACGTTTCTTCTTGAAATTCTAAGTGGAGTACTGTTCTTCTTAAGACGCCGGTAGCGATTCAGTATTTGTTTTACATTTCTTGGCAGTTCAACTTTAGAAGTACACAAAGAGATGAATAAACGTACAGAAAACTTAACAATTCATATACCGTTTGGTCAGGTTCTGGCAAAGGTGAGAACTCGCTCTCTTTTAAGAAGAATTTCACTACTGATTCAGAGGAGTGGGCTCGAGAAAATAGATTTAGCAATTTTCACATCAGCTTCTTCGCCGATGAAGAAACAACGAGCCTGGCTGTAAAAATTGAAAATTCTTGGGTGCCAATCTTACCATGATTATTGCAAGGAACAGCGTTAGAGGCTCGAGTTCTAGGCTGCCTAGAATTCCAATGTTGTAATAAATTATCACAACGAATATATATATATTTTCCTACGTGGGGAACATATTCCAGCATGGTACATACACAGTGTATGCTTAAACGATCCTCTGTTCGGTGCCACAAGATATAATAAAACGTAATATTCAGCCCTTATTT
Source organism: Limulus polyphemus (assembly GCF_000517525.1). Classification (NCBI taxonomy): domain Eukaryota; kingdom Metazoa; phylum Arthropoda; class Merostomata; order Xiphosura; family Limulidae; genus Limulus; species Limulus polyphemus. The sequence continues at coordinate 87,007 of NW_013667353.1, read as the reverse complement.
GAAAATATTACGAAATTGTGTACAATGAAGTTATAAATGATACCTTTGCAGTAAATAATTTTGGTTGAAGATTCGCGTAACACTAACGTAATACGTTATTTATGTACGGAGATAACAGAACCTTTCCCTTTCTGGCTCAGCAGTAAGCTTGAGGGTTTATGATGTTATAACTCGGGGTTCGGTACATGCGGTGAGCATACCTCAGATAGTCTATCGTGCAGATTTATATCTAACAACAAATAAACCAATGCAGATAATAAATTAATTATATTACGAAATGGTGTAGAATAAGACTTAAAATTCTTTTGACTTCATCTGTAAAATTGTCGAATATAACCAATACAACGTTAAAAAAGTGTACAGAAGTATAACTAAAAGTACATTTTTATTGACTATATTTAGAATGAAATTATTAGCGGTTAAGTTTTATTATTTATTCAGTAAACGATACAGGAGAAATATCTTTGTTGTGAACTCGCGATAAATCAGATAAATAACTGAAAATAGAAATACTTAACATTTAAATTGAGGAGAAGCCAACATATTTAGCTGAAGAAAAGGTATTCAATATATAAATATTTTTCTATAATTTAATAGTAGCCTACATAGCTGTATAGGAACGTGATATCTACTTAACGAATTATCTTTATGAGTTATTTTACATAACATGCATATGTATATGTTTATATATATATATATTACATAAAATATGATAATGAGTATTGAATTCGTCTTACACGCAGAACCTCTAAATGTCAATTTAAATAGCTTTGGTGAAGTTGAAATTTCAACCTATAGTTTATATGTTATTTCTATTTTAACGTATGTGAGAAGCGAAAGATCCATCAACAAGCTTTGTGAGTCTACACGTATCCGATCTTGTTTTAATGTGTATTTGTGGCAATCCATCTGTCTTACTTTCTGAACCTAAACTTATCGTATCATATTTTAAGGTGCGTCAGTGGATAATCTATCTTTCATGCTTCCTGAAACTAAACGTATCTGACCTTATTTTACAATGTGTCAGTGGATAATCTGTCTGTCAAACGTTTTGAACCTACATTTATCTGATCTTATTTAAGATGTATCAGTGGATAATCTGTCTGTCAAACTTTTTGAACCTACACTTATTTTAAGATGTATCAGTGGATAATCTGTCTGTCAAACTTTTGGAACCTACACTTATTTCTTATTTTAAGATGTGTCAGAAGATAATCTGTCTGTCAAACGTTTTGAACCTACACTTATCTGATCTTATTTTATTATTACTAATTAACCTGATTAGCATGTTGTTCGTGTAACAGTTATAGCTAGAGTAAACTTCTAAAAAGATACTTCATATCAACAAGTTGTACATTATAACGATGGAGGCTTGTTAACCTTGCGTATTAAATTGTATATATATATATATCCATAGCGTAACCAAAGTTAACTGAGAACTTTATACTTCTAAAATTAGTAGAACACATCATTAATATATCAATCAGAAGTGACTGTTAGCCAGGTGTATAATACAGAGGGTTGAATAGGTTATATTAAAAATGATTTTGAATATGCAAATCAGCAAATCATGCGAAAATCACAGCCGATATATATAGCATGATGAAATAGCAAGGTTCAGAAATACGTTTTTTACATTGTTTGGCGTTTCGTTGGTAGTGTGATGCACCAAAAACTGGTCGCTTTAGGAAAGGTACGTCATGGTCCTTTCCGACGCAAATTATCCATACACTAAGATCATAAAGACGTGTTCAGATCGGGCATTTAGAATTCCCAAAACGAGGAATCTTTTGTGCTTAATGACATTAGAAAACAAAACAATATAGATCAATTTAGGGCACCGGGACCATCCAGAAAGAGAAGTGCAACAAACTAAGTTAAGCAAATTGCGGGGTCTTGTACCTTTTGAAAATCCTCTTGTTACAAAGCAAAAGCCGACCACGTGCTCCAGGCATCAGTACACAATAAAATCCAGAAGGATCTCTAATAACTTGTGTCGCTTTTACAGTTATTTTCACAACGTATCCATTCAACCGTCGCATACCTCAAGCAGCTGGAGAATGAAACAAATATCCATGCTATCCCATATGAAGACATGCTGTTCAAGTCGCTAGATTTCTATGCCATCAGATTGGTGAAAAGGAATCTGTGAAACCGTCGTCTCCATAAACTAGTTAGATTATGGAAAATTGCATGGAGGGGTGGTATCCTTTGGATATAGCATCTTTACGATGGAGCCTTTTACAATAGAAACTACGCTACAGACTTATTGTCGAAATGCATGGTCGTCAGGTAGAGTATGACCGGACATTGACTGTAACAACGGGGTGAGACTCCAATATCATTTTATTACAACAAATTGCGTCATTTAAGTAATTATATGTTTTTACCTGTCACGACCTCGGTGTACAGAACTGAAAAAACTGGGTGAGATTACCCAGTTCCTCTTCTAAAACACACAGGGGACTGCATCAGTAATTAATGGGGTTAACTGCAATACTGGTGGCATTTTTGTTCAGTTTTTTATGTGACTCATAAACTATTAGAGACCCTAAACCAGAAATGATCCACACGAAATCTGATACATAAATAGCTTAGAAAAAAATGTGTTTGAAAAGTCGATGGGGTCTATTGGTAATTCTATGGTTAATCAGGTGCACTTATGTCCAGAGTTGCTTTTTGACATAGTTCACCACATTCTTAAGCGTAAGGAGAGACATCGAAAAGAGGGTCTTTTATATTACCTAAAGTTTGTTTAACACATCCATAAAGACGAATATTTGCAGGAATAGGAGAGGCTCTTGCAGAATTATGTACATATATGACATCTTCTAAATTCGCGCACAATCTTAAGTTTTCGGGTTACTCTCATACATCTCATGATATTGAATACTTTTGGGAAGGTATGTATATTAAGTTTAGTTAGTCTTGTACAAGCAAGAAAGCATTTTAATAAATAAATTAAGCAATCTTCCGAATAAGGTACGAACAATTTCTGCTAATGTTTTTCCGTTCTGAAATCTAAAGAAAAACGCATTTTGCGTGATAAACATTTAAAATAATGCCTTACGCCATCTCTTAATAACACATAAATTACAAGAATAAAGTGGGCGTTTATTTCATAGCTGATATTAGTATGTTTACTCAAGTTAGGAATGTGATCGGCCGTACATGAAAGGGAATAAATAATGCAGGATTTGAAGTTACCCTGTGATTTAGTTTTTAATATATTGTTTTATTCATTACTATTGCTTCTAGCTATTCAAAAATAATAATCTATACGCTATGCTATTCAGAGTCCCTTGGTAGCTCAGCATAAACTTCAGGGCTTATGTAGCTAAAATTTGGAGTTCGATTAATGCGTCGAACAAAAAAAAACTGATACAAATTTTAGTTTTTTAATGTTAGTTTATATTTATCTTTTTTAACTCTTTAAGAGTGATTTTATCTGTAAACTGTTTTTTGCAACTTAAGAAGATTATTCTGTATTATGAGCTCAATATTTTTTACTTTAATGTCTTCTCCATCCAAATAACCTTGAAGAGTGATACCCACGTCAAAAAACCTAAGACTTTTTATCTACTGATTATTTTATTAACTTAGTTGGAGTACCTTTCCAAAAGCATTAGTTTTAGATAAGTGCATATAAATGCAGGCGTTTAAAGATAGCAACTAACACTGATGCTTGAAGGGCTGAGACTTCTGATGAAGATATTTTCCTAAAGAATATGGTATACAGCTCTTTTAAACCTGCTTGTTCAACTTAAATAATCCGAACTGGCACAAGGGTTTGTTTGATTCTCTCTCTTTCTCAGTGGTTACAAAAAAACAATATGGTGTTTGATTGGTATGAGTACCATACTGGATAAATTCATGAATTCTGGGGTAAACTGCTCAACCTTAGCATAGGTTAGCAGCACTATTTATTTATCATACTTCTGTATGGCTTACCACTATTTCGATTAGTATGTACAGTTTACTACAGCAAAGGTATGGACTTATGACATAAATTATAATGTGATATAGACAATGTTTATCACGGCGATGACTATAAAACTTCAAACTATATTAAGATGCCGCCTAATTGGTTTAGTTCTAATTTTCCTTGTATAACTCACGAATCCATTAAAATTGCAATTAAACACGAGAGGCGTACTTAGGTTTTAATACAAAAATCTCGATTGTTTCTGTGAAACTTAAAAATAGTTTTTGATGTTGTTGAAGTGCAAACAAAAATCAATGTTGAAATAAGTGCAAATAAAAAATACGACAGCCATTATAACTTTTAAGTAAAAGTAAGAAACTTCCATAACTTACCTTTTAGTTAGTGACATGTTAGATGAACCCATCAACAACCACCATAATCTTTCCTTTGGGGCTAGTTTGTCGATTCAGACCTTCGATAACTCTTCTTAGGTAAGCTCGAGAGATTTCAAGTGTACTCTAACTTAAGACGGACATTTGCATTCTCTACATTACTATGTATACCTAAATAAACCATTTGCAGCCAAGACGAGCAACTGTTTTCACTGTTTTTCTAAAAGGTTCAGAAAATGTTAGAAAAACAAACAGCTATAGCTCTGTTTGCAGGTGTAAAATCAAGAAGACACATTTTCGCTGACATTATATCATCCCCTAGAAAGAGTTAGTTGAGCATAGAGACATTGAACAACTTTATGGAAAAACTTATATGTCTTATAGTGCATGAATGTCATGCTAATCTCCCATGACACCAATGTTATTCGACTCAAAGCTATCGAAGATAAAAAAGACATGATATGGAGAAAGGTTTTACCAAGAAAGGAAGAAGAGAAGATAAACATAAGATACAAAGGATCGATACTGACAAAGGGTTTTAAAGTAAAGGTAGACTTTACTGCATGTGTTCTAGGCCTAGCAGATAATCAGCTGCATGAAGCATTGTGGTAAGGAAGATATACGGTTACTCTTCTACCAATATGATATCCAATCTTGTTTACTGTCTTCCTACATGACCTCTAACTTATTTCATTAATTCTTCCTTGCTATTATCAGTCAATAAAAATACATATATATATATACCATACTAACGTCTTCTTATAATATTCGAAGTATCTGTTTATAATGAGCAATCAAGACAACATTAACCGTAAAACTTAAAATGCAAACAATAACAATGATAACAACGGGACTCACGAGTAAGAACAGACAGAAGAAAGCTTTATGAAGGTTAACGTTGACGGAACAGGTTCCACAGGATAATAAATATAAACTGAACCTACGCTGACGCGTGATGTAGGTCTTAAAACATAATCCTGATATGACATATCAATATAACATGTCAAGCAAATCAGGTTAGTAAAGTATTCTAGTAGAAGTTTTGTGAAAAATTAGGAATATCGTTAAGCTTTTCATAAAGCTGGAAGCATGTTTATTAGACATTGTACACCATTCAGAGATTTATGAACAAAATTTATAGTTGATGAGAAGAAAAATATCATAGCTAATTGCGCATAATGATCATAAATGGTCTTAAATAGAAGTTGTTAAAAAGAGTTTTTTTTTAATGTATTCGGTCCCTTGGCATCAACATTTAGAAATATCTAAGTTTTAAGTTGTTATATAATGTATTCCTTGACAAATGGTAAACAGTCTGGTTTCTGGACCAGCTTGCATTGCGCATAACCAGTTTTTTACTAGTTCAATGGCATTATGTTTGTTTGGAATTAAGCACAAAGCTACACGATGGGTTATCTGTGCTCTGCCCACCACGGTTATCGAAACCCGGTTTCTAGCGTTGAAAGTCCATTGTTGATTTCGAACAGTGAGAAGTTATAGACAGCCGAATATGCCGTAAACTAACACAGTTCAAGTTTACTAATTTTGTATTACGTACAATTACTTTACGACGAATGGTTTAGGGTAAGACGCCTTCCCCCTTCCCCGCTGGGTTGTCTTACTCTACACTAGACTCATGTTCTTTTGTGCTATTTTCCTAGATTATGCAGCTTACATGTGGTGCTCGGCCTTCTCTGTCTTTGCCGAGAGTATTTAAATACAGCATTTATCTTACATTTCAGTTGTTATGAGCAGATGGGGGCCATTTTACACCATTTTGGGGGGCCGTTTTATCCAATCTTATAGGTTAAACGGCTCCAATCACAAGAAGCGCACTTTTTAAATATAAATAAATTTGTTTATGTTCAATCTTTGAAATGATAGTTAAAAAAAAGATTATGTTTAAAACTTTTGCATTCTTATGACATTCATCTTAACAAGAAAATTCTGAGTGTCGCGGGTTCGAATCCCTCTCACACCAAATATGCTCGCCTTATCAGCCGTGGGGGGCCTTATAATGTGACGGTCAATCCCGCTATTTGTTGGTAAAAGAGTAGCCCAAGAGTTGGCGGTGGGTGGTGATGACTAGCTGCCTTCCTTCTAGTCTTACACTGCTAAATTAGGGACGGCTAGCGCAGGTAGCCTTCGTGTAGCTTTGCGCGAAATTCAAAACAAACAAAGAAACAAGAGAAAACTGCCTTCAAAGTTAAGGTGACCGTCTTATTTCACCTTCCCCTAAAAAGGGGACCCCAACAATAATAAGTGTGATTAATTGCAATATTGATAGTATTATGTTTGCATTCTTGTGTTACTAATTTGTTATTAGTGATCCTGTAACCTGTTAAATCACGCACCTACAAGCGATTTGGCACATAAATGGTTCATTAAAATATGTTTTGAAAAGCTGTTAAGATCCATATCGATAATTCTAGGGATATTTTTATATACGTACTCGTGTCAATCAAATGTGAAAACTTTCCTTCTGTGCTAAACATTGTTAGAGTTCGCAGAACACATGCGCACACATACAGTGTAAACTGTGAAATGTGTTTATAAGGTAAATGTGACGCCATTTTATTACTCGTTTCTTATGTGTGATAGCTATGGAAATAAAGTATTGATGTAAGACTATAGATTTATGAGGTGTTTAGAATCAAATACACTCAACTGTGAGCTTTCATCCTGCAAAAGAGTTTGAGCTCTCCCGCTAAGTTCGGTAAACAGATTTTCTTCATATCTGAGTGGGGTGCTTATGATGCGTAGACATGTAAGCTTTAATTATCGAACAAAACTCATACCATTATAAAATGAGAACGGTGGTTCCGCGCAATATCAGCTCTCTTCGACCTTGATGAGCTGCAAAAGTTGACAGAGTCAAAACTGCAGTTATCGGTTGGAAAGGCCCGGTTTTGTTAGCTAATGTGAGCTTATATGTTTTCGTATTATAGCGGTTGTTAATGTTAAAAAAGACAGAGGCAGTTAAGAGTTCTCGGATCTCTGGGCATGAAGAAAATTGTGGGTCCCTCCAAAAGCGTTTTTAACACTTCATACAACTTTGTGCAATTTTCTTAGGGGCCCGTCCATAGTGACCAGCTATAAGATAGAAATTTGAATTTTCAATTTCAAAAATAATAATATTCAAAATAATAAAAAACTGACGCAACTAAAGACCGATAGAAAGTTTTACAGTTCTTTAATAGTTATGCTCTTTATTAGGTTTGTAAATAATAAAAAATGTAATTACAGAAAAAAAATATAACACCAATAATTAATAACAAGTGACTTGCTCTTCTGAAAAACCGAGACATTATACACATAACATAATATTTATTTATTATAAGTTTTTACATTACTTTGAGGGTGCCCGGCATGGCCAGGTGGATAAGGCGCTCGACTCATAATCTGAGGGTCGCGGGTTCGAATCCGCATCCCACCAAACATGCTCGTCCTTTCAGCCGTGGG